>NC_142673.1:28824046-28859046 GCF_964200805.1 Pocillopora damicornis
ATCATTACCCTCTACAGGTATTTCTAGTTTACATGTGAAAATCCCACAAATCTCAAGGTATATTACATCATACATGTTGACAAAGCAATCAGGGGTACATTTTTCATAATAGGATGCAATGGTCTTCAGTATCAAGATTATTTGGTACCTAAATAGTAAAATGTTCGAGAGAAGAAATAATCATAAACATTTTTTCTTTCTCATCAGCATCGACTTCCAAAAGTAATGGATAATGACCACCTAAAACAAAGAAGAAATAAATCAAATTTTTGATTTCACAGGGCTTCAATACGAAACAACGATACATATCTTTTATTTCCTACCACTTACAAGTGGCAGGAATGGCTGAAATGGCCTTCACGTGAACACAACAGAATCCTATGCGTGTATAACCATGTAGAACTATTTATTCGGTATCGAAATTACATCCCAAATGTCATGATATTTGACTGAAACTCAGCTTACCCATCTTTCGTTTAGACTTCGAAACTTGCTGCTTTTTACCACCGTTTCAATGTTTTCTTGTTGTTCAAAAGGTGGTAGGGCCATTGCAGACCGTGATTTTTTTTTTACTTGAGAACCAGATCACAACACCCAAGCCTTTTCACGCTAAATATTAAACTACTGAGATTTCCTTCGCCGCCGTAAGCCGCCATTTTATCTTTCCCTGAATACTAGTTCCCAAGCTTCGAGCCCGAAGGTCTCAGACATGCACTGAAATTATGATATTCGTTATTTCAGGGCCAATTTAGAAATAACGGTAATCGTTATTTTGGTGTCGAGATCATGCTGATCACAACTGAACGCACATTTACCCCTTTCCTCCGCCATCTTGAATGTTGTAAGACAGTGGAACCGAGTCCTTCTCTTTATTTAACACGTGTAAAGAGCATTGGTAAAGAGTGCCACGAAATTACTATATGCATAAATTTGGTGCCAATTTAGAAATAACGATAATCGTAATTTCGGTCTCGAGATCATGTTGAATACAACGGTCACATATACAACATGATCTCGAGACCGAAATTACGATTATCGTTATTTCTAAATTGGCACCAAATTTATGCATATAGTAATTTCGTGGCACTCTTTACCAATCCTCTTTAAACGTGTTAAATAAAGAGAAGGACTCGGTTCCACTGTCTTACAACATTCAAGATGGCGGAGGAAAGGGGTAAATGTGCGTTTAGTTGTGATCAGCATGATCTCGACACCAAAATAACGATTACCGTTATCTCTAAATTGGCCTTGAAATAACGAATATCATAATTTCAGTGCATGTCTGAGACCTTCGGGCTCGAAGCTTGGGAACTAGTATTCAGGGAAAGATAAAATGGCGGCTTACGGCGGCGAAGGAAATCTCAGTAGTTTAATATTTAGCGTGAAAAGGCTTGGGTGTTGTGATCTGGTTCTCAAGTAAAAAAAAAATCACGGTCTGCAATGGCCCTACCACCTTTTGAACAACAAGAAAACATTGAAACGGTGGTAAAAAGCAGCAAGTTTCGAAGTCTAAACGAAAGATGGGTAAGCTGAGTTTCAGTCAAATATCATGACATTTGGGATGTAATTTCGATACCGAATAAATAGTTCTACATGGTTATACACGCATAGGATTCTGTTGTGTTCACGTGAAGGCCATTTCAGCCATTCCTGCCACTTGTAAGTGGTAGGAAATAAAAGATATGTATCGTTGTTTCGTATTGAAGCCCTGTGAAATCAAAAATTTGATTTATTTCTTCTTTGTTTTAGGTGGTCATTATCCATTACTTTTGGAAGTCGATGCTGATGAGAAAGAAAAAATGTTTATGATTATTTCTTCTCTCGAACATTTTACTATTTAGGTACCAAATAATCTTGATACTGAAGACCATTGCATCCTATTATGAAAAATGTACCCCTGATTGCTTTGTCAACATGTATGATGTAATATACCTTGAGATTTGTGGGATTTTCACATGTAAACTAGAAATACCTGTAGAGGGTAATGATGTACTTAATGCAAAGTGTTTTGGTACAAAGTCTGCTTTGCTGTAATCTACCTGAAGGTGCTTTTTATATGCTAGTAACACTTGCACAGCCCAGTCAAAATGTTCTTTAGTAGTAGTCAAGCTGGCTGTTGTAATTATAGGCAGCAGAGGCCAAACCTCATCCTGAAAAGCAGTCTGAAAGGTGTGAAGTCAGTGGAAGATACTTCATTGTAGGTGGCCAAATTGCAGGCTGTCAGCCCATTTTGAGTGAGTAGTTAAACTCAAGATCGGCTATTTAAACTAATTTTATTGAGAGCCAAATCCTGCAAGGCTTATATTCTGTATTAATTTGAAGTGTTACTTTAATGTTTCTTATTTTGCAGTAAGTGGGCTTGTTGTGGCCATTTTTCTCTCAAACATTTTTTTCAGCTTAGTCAAAACGTTTTTTAGAAGTAGGCAAGCTGGCTATAGTAACAGAAGGTAGAGACCAAACCTTGTCCAGACTAGACGCCTAACAAATGTTCTGTGTGGAAAGCCAAATCCCTGGTTACCGGCACATTTTGACTAGGCTATTTGTTATTTAGCTACTCTTATTATTAAAGATTACTGCATTCCTTTTTAATAATTTGCTGCCAATTGTATGCTGTATATAGCTTATGATTTGTGTGATTTTCAAGAGTAAATTAGAAATACCTGAAGATGGTAATGATGTACTAGATAACGTACTTGATGCAAAGCAATTTTGGCACAAAGTGTATGCCTTGTCCTCAGGTGATTTTAACATGCTAATAAGATTTGTTATTCAAATAATATACATCAGCTGGAATGGGAATATTGAAAGAAAAATAATAATATTTAACCATAACAAGTTTTGGTTTTATGTCCAAATTAAGCACTTAGTTGAAGATCACTGCACTGATCAGGCCCCGAAGGCCAAAAAAGAGCTGTCTGCTGTTAGTTTAATTTTTGTCATTTCTATTGATTTATTTTATTTATCAATGTTTCTTTGAGTTATAATTCATTGACCTCTTTCAATAGTGCAGGTTCGCTCGTGTAACCTAATCCCACATGTATGTATGTACAATCTCAGTTGAAATTTTGAGTGGCAGGCAAGCTGGCAATAGTAATAGGCAGCAGAGGCCAAATCTTGTCCTGAATAGAAGTCTGACATGCGTGAAATTGGCAGCTATTTCATTGTAGGTGGCCAAATTGTTGGCTGCAGCACATTTTGACCTGGCTGATTGTGTGTGTGTTATGTATGTGTTCTTCTTTTTAGGTGTTAAACAGGTCAAAGTACCGAAAAAAACGTCTGTGATAACTTGGTAGTCTAAGATGTAAAAATTTTTAATAATAAGGTAAAGCTTGATCATTCTTAAGAGTTTGCGTCTGTTCTAAAAGTTTTGGGGAGAGTTAGGGGAGCATTATTTATACAAATGTATTTAAAAAGTAACAAAAAAATAAAAAGAACTAGGGCAAAATCCCAATTTGCTTTAAAAGTTAATTTTATTAAGAGCATAATTCTGGATATAGCTTGGGATTTGTGTGATTTTCACAAATTGTTAGGTTGTTATGTAAACTTAATTTACAGGAACCTTGTTAGTTTTCAGCTTCAAGAACAAGTACATAATTGCAGGAAAAGCTTGAAGCTTGAAAAATTGACTGATGAAACTGGAACAGATGTCATGAGATTTGTACAATAGGTTGGCCTGGGAGGGACCAAGAATTAAAGAATTCATTGATTCTCTTACACCTTTTGTCTGCATAGTGTGCTTCTGTAGAGCTTAGTTATTGCTGTAGAAAACGTTTTTGGAGGGCCCTTGAGATCACTCACTTTTGAGCTAGTTGCCCCTAGGGAAGAGGATATCTGTACTTATTATCTCCCTTGGGGGGGGGGGGGTGAAGGGTTAAAGACTGATTCTTCTCCAGTAGCCACAAGTACCCCTGCATATGGAAATTTTGAACACTATTAAAGGGCTAGTACCCTCATTTTATACTTGAATTTCTAATTTAGTGTAAGTTATGACAAATAATGAATGTAAATTCATCTTGGTTGTACAGGTTATATCCAGCAGTCCTTAAAAAAAAAATAAAAAGGTATTTTTCTGAATTAAAAAAAAGTGTTCTTGCTTCAAAGTAAGTGCATAATATGTCATTCAATTAATGCTCTAGCAGAGTTTTTGTTTGAAATGCCAAAATCAACTTCATGAGTAAGGACAAAAAAAAAAGGCAATAAGCAAATGTTCCTCTGTATCCTTTATGTCAATTTGGGCTGAAAAACAGGTTTTTTTCCTTTTGCAAAAATTAGCTTATTTCACGACCAAAAACGATGCAAACAAGCTGAAACGTTATGTTTTCAGCAAAACAGCGATAGAATCTGCGAAAAAACAATGGAGACAAGCTAACACACAGTGTTCTCAGTAAAATTTGGGCAAACAAAACCTTAAAAACCAAAAAAAAAAACAATTGCGCTGACTTACCCATTTTTTGCCAAGATAACTGCCAAAACACTGAAAACTAGCTTGAAACTACATGTTTTTCACAAGATCGCGACGAAATCTGTCTAAAAACTCCAAAATACGGCAGAAATGTACGATTTTTGCAAAATTTTTCGCTAAAGTTGACAAAAACACCAAATTCGACTGAAAAACATGTTTGTTTTTTTTGCAAAAATAAGCTTATTTCAGTTTTAAAAACGCTGCAAAAAATGTTCTCAGCAAAATAGTTTAAGAGTCTGTGGGAAAACACAAAAACCAAGCTTAAACCAAGTGTAAATTGATAAAAAGGCCCGAATTGCGCATTTTGGCAGTTATTTTGGCAAAAAATGGTATATTTTGATTTCAAGCAAACTTTCAAGTAGTTGTTAAAGTTTAGAGCCAAACACAATACCAAAAAAAAATTGGATGTTTTCAGAAAAAATTGTGACCCTCAGCCTAATCATAATCCCACCCTACCCAAGCCCTAACTCTAGCTGCGAGCTATCCTAACCCTAACCCTAACCCCGGGTTAGGGTTAGGGCTCGGGTTAAGAACGGAACTTTTCACTCCAGTCAAAATGATGCAACTGGTTAACATGGTCCAACCAGCCAAAACAAGATAAAATGGTTTAAACGGTGAAAAGATTTTAAATACGTGACATGGTCCAATCGGAAGAAACGATCTCACTTAGTAAAATGGTGCGACTGGTTAACATGATCCAACTTGATAAAATGATGCCAATATCTAAAATAGACAAACTAGTTTAAATAATCCAACCAGTTGAAATGGTCTAACTGGATAATGCATGTGTAACCAGTGAAATTGGTTCAAATAATTCAGGTAAGGATGGTAACATTAGTCAAAAAGATCCAGCATATTACAGTGGTTCAACTGGTAAAAATAATCATCCAACTACTAAAAGTTATTAAACCCCAATCAAAATTAATCCAACCGCTTCAAATAATCTAACTGGTCAAAATTCTTCAGGTGGTTATTTAAGTGAAAAAGGTGACAAAATCTTCTTAAAAATATTTTTGAAGAGGCTTACACCCTTACCCTAAACACTAACCCTACCCCCAAACCCTAACCCCAAACCTTCACCCTAGCCCTAACCTCAACCGCAGACCCTCTAACCCTAACACTAAGCCTAAACCCTAACCCTAACCCTAGCCCCACACCATAACCCTAAACCCTAACCTATAACCCTTAACCTAGACCTAACCCTAACCCTAACCCTAACCCCAACCTTCTCTATCTATCCTGTAAGTGTACCAGTCGGCCTATCGTTTGTTTTTCAGTAAACTTTCAAGTAGTTACTGAAATTTACAAACACAATACCAAAAACCCTGCAATTGAATGCTTGTAGAAAAATATTAACGCCAACCCTAAGCATAGCCTCATCCTAGCCTTAACCCTAATTCTAACACTAAACCCCGCTAACTCTAAGCATAATTTTACCCTAGCCCTAACCCTGATTGTAACACTAAACCCCTCTGACCCGAAGCAACCCAAACTCTAACCCTAACCAGGTAATGGGCTCCTGCCCTAACCCTATCCTCAACCCTGACTTAAACCCTTTACCATAGCTTAGGATTGGTTTGGGGTTTGGGTTAGGTTTAGGATAGCACAGAGTTAGAGTGAGCACAGGACGAAATAGCATGATTCCGTAATTCGGAAAAATGAAACTCTATGTTTCCACATCATTCACTTCTTCCTTGGACCTGTTATGTTTCCGTTATGATTCCTGAACGGAAATATGACGACACGTTTCCGTTGCATTTCTGTCAACGGAATATTATCATCGCCTGTTTCCGTTACGTTTCCTTGTACGAATTCAAACTTTTACCGTCAAGTAAAACATATATTTATAAAGTGCTGTACAGTTCTTACACCACGTTACCATGAAGACGTGATCGTTCGAGGACAACAAAGGCAAATTGACGTGCATTAGGTGTGTACGTTCGTAGGAATCATAAGAAGTCCTAGAAGCTTCGATGTTTTACACTGAGCTATGTGCATGTTAATTTTGGAACTGTTTCGAAACCTTACAAAATTGAATCTTTTAAACTTACTCTGTGCTTAGATTTTTAAGCAGCTGGATCATTTGAGCCAGTTTAGTCACTCAAACCAGCAATACAATACTAGGCTAACTGGATAGTTTTAGGGTTAGGGTTAGGATTTTCAAGTAGGCACACGCAGTTGTGTGGATATTGTGGTACATGGAGTTTAGTAGAGTGTAGATTTTAGCAGTATTTGCCAGTGTTGACATATTTATAAAATTATGGTTCCAAAGTGCGTGTCACTGTTGAGAACCCAAGAAAATCATGAGAAAGTCGCCGATGGATTAGCCATAAAAATAAGCCCAACTCTGAGTCAATGCCAAACCACAAGAAAGTTGTGAAACTCGCGCCAATGTAAAAAAAAAAAAACAACTGAGGTTCGAAGTATGGGTCGCTAACATCCTATGAAAATCATGGGAAAGTCGAGGAGATTGGTCATGGTACCAACCAATGCCACTTTCCCATGAAAATCAAGAAACCTGTGGTAACTAGCCAACATATGCTAGAATGACAATCTTTAATAAAATTCATATCTAATAAGGATGTGTGAAATGGCCAATATCGCTCTTGGCCGAGATACTGGTTTGCCGTGTTTTGGCAGTTATTTTGGCGAATATGGTTAAAATCAAATCTGTGTAAAAACAGTAAAATCAACGAGTTATTGAGGTTCGTCAACATAGGGAGGGTCCTCTTAGTCTAGAGAAAAACTTTTGCCCACGGCTAAAGGCGTCAAATTAATAAATTGATATATCTGGGCGGCATATCAAACAGCAACACTAAACTTCTCCTTTCTCACAGCTTTTTCCCCTTTAACATCTTTGTTCATTCCATTTTTTTTAAAGTAAAAACTCGTTTTGGAGGCATAAAGGTCCCTAAAGCAACGTTTCAAGATTTTATGGCGATCTTGTGAAAAACATGTAGTTCCAGCTAGTTTAGAGGGTTTTGGCAGCTATTTACACAAAAAGTGGGTAAAATCAGCCCAATTTGTCGTGTTTCTGACGGTTTTTACGCGTTTTTTCCCCAAATTTTACTGAGAACACTGCGTTTTAGCTGGAATAAGTGTTTTCACATGGATTGTATCCCTATTTTGTTAAAGACATCGTGCTTTTGAATGTAAAATAGGCTGATTTTTGCCAAAAAAAAAAAGTGTTTTTCAGGTCGAATTGAGCGCTTTTGTCAACTTTTGTGTAAAATTTGGCAAAAACTCGTGCGTTCTGCCGGATTTTGGTGTTTTTAGATAGATTTCATTGCAATTCTACGAAATACATGTAGTTTCAGCTAGTTTGCAGCGTTTTGGGCTTGAGACCGGCAAGAGTGATGGTAGACACTCTTAGCAGAGATAATTGTGCTAGCAGATATTAAAATTTCACCTGTAAAGACAATAAATTAATTGAACACAAGAAAAAGGAAACTTGATAAAAAAATTAGAATAATGGCGGGGAGAAAAGAGGGCTGCACTAAAGATTATGTACTTGTGTTCTTGAAGCTGAAAATTAACAAGGTTCCTAACAATTTTTGAAAATCACACAAATCCCAAGCTATATCCAGGGTTTTCTCTTAATAAAATTAACTCTTAAAACAAATTGGGATTTTACCTTGGGCCTTTTTTTTTACTTTTTATGTACATTATTTATGTATAAATAATGCTCCCCTGACCCTCCCCCAAATTTCCAGAACAAATGGAAACTCTTAAGAATGATCAAGCTTTACCTTATTATTTAAAATTTTTACATCTTGAATTATCAAGTTATCACAGAGGATTTCTTGGTACTTTAACCTGTTTAACACCCTAAAAGAAGTGCACATATATACTACACACAATCAGCCCAGTCAAAATGTGCCACAGCTGACAATTTGGCTGCCTGCCACAATATAGCTGCCGCTAACTTCACACTTTTCACACTTCCATTCAAGACAAGGTTCAGCCTCTGCTGCCTATTACTATCACCAGCTTGCCTTCCACTCAAAAACATTTTGACTGAGCTCATCCATACATACATACATAAGTGGGAGATTAGGTTACATGAGCGAACCTGCACTATTGAAAGAGATCAATGAATTACAATTCAAAGAAACATTGATAAATAAAATAAATCAATAGAAATGACAAAAATCAAACTAACAGCAGACAGTACTCTTTCAGCCTTCTGGACCTGAGCAGTGCAGTGATCTTCAACTAAGTGCTTAATTTGGACATAAAACCAGAACTTGGTATAGCTAAATATTATTATTTTTCTTTTAATATTCCCACTCCAGCTGATGTGTATTATTTGAATTACAAGTCCTATTAGCATGCAAAATCACCTATGGACAAGGCACACACTTTGGACATAAAACCAGAACTTGGTATAGCTAAATATTATTATTTTTCTTTTAATATTCCCACTCCAGCTGATGTGTATTATTTGAATTACAAGTCTTATTAGCATGCAAAATCACCTACAGACAAGGCACACACTTTGCACCAAAATAGCTTTGCATCAAGTATATTATCTAGAACATCATTACCATCTTCAGGTATTTCTAATTTACTTGTGAAAATCACACAAATCATAAGCTATATACAGCATACAATCAACAGCAAATTATTAGAAAGGAATGCAGTAAATTTTAATAAGAATATTACTAAGTAGTTAAATAACAAATAGCCCAGTAAAATTGTGCCTGTTGCTGGGAATTTGGTTCTCAATAAAATTAGCTAAAATAGCCAATCTTGAGTTTTACTGCTCACTCAAAATAGGCTGGCAGCTTACAATTTGGCCGCCTACAATGAAGTACCTTCCACTAACTTCACATTTTTCAGACTGCTTTTCAGGAAGAGGTTTGGCCAGCTTTTCTACTACTCAAAAACATTTTGACTGGGCTGTGCAAGTCTTACTAGCATATAAAAAGCACCTTCAGGTAGATTACAGCAAAGCAGACTTTGTACCAAATGCTCTGCATTAAGTACATCATTACCCTCTTCAAGTATTTCTAGTTTACTTGTGAAAATCCCACAAATCTCAAGGTATATTACATCATACATGTTGACAAAGCAATCAGGGGTACATTTTTCATAATAGGATGCAATGGTCTTCAGTATCAAGATTATTTGGTACCTAAATATTAAAATGTTCGAGAGAAGAAATAATCATAAACATTTTTTCTTTCTCATCAGCATCGACTTCCAAAAGTAATGGATAATGACCACCTAAAACAAAGAAGAAATAAATCAAATTTTTGATTTCACAGGGCTTCAATACGAAACAACGATACATATCTTTTATTTCCTACCACTTACAAGTGGCAGGAATGGCTGAAATGGCCTTCACGTGAACACAACAGAATCCTATGCGTGTATAACCATGTAGAACTATTTATTCGGTATCGAAATTACATCCCAAATGTCATGATATTTGACTGAAACTCAGCTTACCCATCTTTCGTTTAGACTTCGAAACTTGCTGCTTTTTACCACCGTTTCAATGTTTTCTTGTTGTTCAAAAGGTGGTAGGGCCATTGCAGACCGTGATTTTTTTTTTACTTGAGAACCAGATCACAACACCCAAGCCTTTTCACGCTAAATATTAAACTACTGAGATTTCCTTCGCCGCCGTAAGCCGCCATTTTATCTTTCCCTGAATACTAGTTCCCAAGCTTCGAGCCCGAAGGTCTCAGACATGCACTGAAATTATGATATTCGTTATTTCAGGGCCAATTTAGAAATAACGGTAATCGTTATTTTGGTGTCGAGATCATGCTGATCACAACTGAACGCACATTTACCCCTTTCCTCCGCCATCTTGAATGTTGTAAGACAGTGGAACCGAGTCCTTCTCTTTATTTAACACGTTTAAAGAGGATTGGTAAAGAGTGCCACGAAATTACTATAGATCGTTTTCACGTGACGTCACATCATTTCCGGTCGGCCATATTGGTGTACCACTTTCGATTGCGTAATCCCCGTAATTTTTCCACAAGTCAGCCAAGACCAGATCCCCAGGCAACAACTTACTTAAAATTCCACAGTTCTCAGTTAAATATTTGTCTGATGTTCGTCTTCCCCAAGCTTGGGAAACATAGGAGATTGTACCTTGTGGAGTTATCCCAATCAGCACCTTAACAGTGTTATGGTGTTTGTACGATGACCATGTGTGTGCTCTTGCGAGCAGATTTGATGGTCTATTAATAAATACTTCGAAACAATCAATAATAACGGTAGTCTTGTTTCCAAATGAATATTTAAAACACTGTGGCATAGTTCGCCATAAATCCTCAAGTTCAGGCCAGTTGATAAGTGGAGCCAGGCGTACATCTAGCGCTACCATCCAGGATGAAAAAATCCTTGAAACTATTGAAAGGGAGACATTGAAGCGATATGAAAGATCTTGATGTGGTGCGTCAAGTTTAAGTTTTATCAAAGTCATGACAAACTCTTGAAATGTGGTCAGATTCTGGGACTTGTAAGCAACAAACGGAGAAACGTGTTCGAAAACATTTTTGCAGGATATCGAAGGAAGGCAATCCAGTGTGGAATTTAACTTTTTCTTCGTTTTGTACAAATTCCCACCGATCAAATGGTTTTCGGTCAATGTTTAGAGAGCTGAATAAATATTCAAACTCTTCAGTTTGTGTGCCAGCTTCAACTGTTAATTTTTTCTCTTCGTCCTCATTTCCTTCAAAGCTGAGGTTTGAAACCTGTTCACCGGGCTCATTAAGTTTCTGTCTCTTCGCCATTCGCTCTAGTTCTAGCTCTCGTTCTCTCTTTTCAAAAGCCGGCTTCTTCACCAGTTCACGTTCCCTCGCTCTCTCGCTTCGTTTTGCCGCCGCTTCTTTATGATCTGCTCGATCAGTAGCTTTCTTGTGTCCCAAAAGCAATGTCGGAACCCAGTCAATATTAAATTTATCCCAGCTCTTAGCTACCCTTCCTGAAACAAAATGCTTTTCTAAGATCTCTTCGGTCAGATCGTCACGGCTTATCGCTGAAATCCAGCGCGATCTTCTTTCTTCGGATAGTTTCTGTGCCTCTTCGCCTTGATTTGTGACCACAGAAGGCACCCTTGCAAAGTACAACCCTTTATCTCGTCCACTTTTGCTGCCACAGCCAACGATCAGACACAAAACCATGTTCCACGCGAAGGACGCTACTAGTTTGTTTACAATTGAGGTACACCAATATGGCGGCGTAGCAACGGTAGTCAAGGAATTGATCACGTGAGTGAAAACGATCTATATGCATAAATTTGGTGCCAATTTAGAAATAACGATAATCGTAATTTCGGTCTCGAGATCATGTTGCACATATAAGACCTTTACATGCGTGGAAGACTGGACCCCATACTTTGCATATGAGCAAACAGTCTGTCAGCAGCTACAGTAGTTGGACAAGATGGCGGACGGCTTGAAAGAAAGTGACTCAATCAAGTTAAAACCAAGAGAAAATAAGCAATCGAAAAAGACAAGTGAGTGAGATTTTCTGTTAATCAAAGTGGTATGCTTGTTTCCTTATGCAATTTACAGTTACCTTTTTTTAATCTCCAGAAGCATCTGCTCGGGCTAAAAAAGATGAAAATCAAAGGTGAGATTCTCTTTTCGAATCGTCTCAGGAGTTTACTTATTTGTAGCTTTTCATATTTGCACATTGTATACTGGTGAGTTCCACTTTTCATTTTAAATGAATACTCTTATCCTAATTACTATTCTTTCTGGTTTGAATTTTTAGGTTAAAAGAGATTGAAACCTCTATTCGCTCTCAAGTTGCCGCAGAAAAGCGAGCCCATGACATAGTGGAGAGGCTAGTTCTAGAAGATTTCACCTCGGAAGACTTCCTCATCAACTCGGTAAACAGACTCTGTTAGATTGTGTTCGACCTCGAATCCAGAAAAGGAACAACGTCAAGATAAAGTTTTGAGAAAGTAATATGTTTTCTCTTAATTCTGCAGGGAAACTTGATCACAACAAGCCATTATGCAGATATAGTAGAAGAGAGGATGTTATCCAAAAAGTGTGGTTACCCTTTATGTAGAAATCCTTTGAACCAGGTTGGTAAGTCAGTTGCTGTTAGTCCAGTATAAAGTACGAGGCAGATGCTTGCAAATGCCCCTTTAAATTGCTCATTGTGCATGACAGAATCACAGCATTGGCAAAGTAGCAGCTATACAAAGAGGGTCACATAATAGTTCTGGACAGATAGCTCATATAGCTGAAAATGGCTCTGCACTCACCAGATCTAACCAAGTTCTGCTTTACTCTGCCAAATGCCCCCCCCCCCCCCCTACTAAAAAATCTATTAGATATTGTTCAAAAATTAAGAAATGAAGATGCATCTTGGAGCCAAAATATCCAAATAAATGCCTAGACCCAATGGATATACTTGTATGACAATATCAGGGATGCTTATGCTGAAGTATTTCCTTGGTTAAAAATTGTTCAAACCAGTTTGTATTTTTTAGTTATTTTATTCCTTACCATAGGTAGAAACCAAGAAAATTAAAACTCAAACTGGTGTGGAAAAAAAAATTGATATCAGGCAGTTGAAGGAAAGGTAACACATACAGCATGCTTACATAATTTGTTCAATTTTCCAGATTCCAGCACAAAAATACAAGATCTTTTTAAAAACAAATCGAGTTTATGATATCACAGAAAGAAAGGTAAGCTATTCTCCTTCTTGTTATTTCAGTATTGTTGTTATTTATTATAATAATAAGGATAATAATAACATCAATTTATTTAGTACTATTCTGCTAATCTTCCATAGTGCTTTACAATCATTAATGCTAACTTAACTAAGGTAAAAACTATAATCTAAAAAAACAAGATAAATTTACAAAGTTAAAAAAATAATAAAAATTTTTTAGACATCAAGAATAAAAGGTAAAAGAGATAAGCTTCTTTGAAAAGATAGATTTTTAAATTCTTCTTAAAAATAGCTGTAAAATGGAGATTTTTTAATGCTAAGAGACAATTCATTCCTTAACCCTGGTGCTTCTTTGCTGAACACCCTCTCTTCATAAGTAATTAGTTTTGTCTGAGGCACAGTGAGCAGTTCTTTGTTACAAGAACATAAAGACCTAAAGATACTTCAGTGGCTCAGCATTAGTAGCTCAGTGAATAAGAAGCGGTGAATTGATCACAATAGATTGACAACAAGTCACTTTTGTAATCAACTTTACTACAATGCACAATGTTATTTTTTAACCTTTTTTTTACATTATTTGTCTGTTTTTTTCATATTTGGGCATTATCGAGGCTGCATATTGTTGTCCAAAAAGCATATCTGTTAGTAGGATATTAAGATTCAACCAAAATTAAATGAAGAAATAGGTTTTTTATTGATTTAACAACATGCCCTTAACAGTTCCAAATGTCGTTAAATTTAGCATTTGTTTGTGTTACAGTGTTTTTGCTGCAACTTGTGTTATAAAGCATCAAAATATTTCGAGTCACAAATCTCAGATTCTCCAGTGTGGACACGGATTGGTGAAAGGTACTGTCACTCTGCCATAATTTCTTTGTTAATCATTTTGTACAAAATTCAAAATTCTTAACCCTTAAACTCCCATGAGTGACCAATAATTTTTCATATTGATATCTATACAATATCAAGCAGAAGACTGATGAGAATAAAGAAAAATATAAATTATTGAAAAGTTATTATTAGCTGCTTGGATACCAAATTGTTAGAACTAGCATCAAAAGAATTGTGTGGTAGATAGTAAAGAATTAATAATAAGATTCTGGAAGTGAAAAGGTTGACAATACTATGGTTTGCACATCAGAGTATGAAAAGTATGCATTTGTTTGAATAAAATGTTTGGGAAATAAATGCAGAATAAATTCACATTTTGGGGCAAAGATTGGTATATTTTGTTTTATGCAATTCTTCAAGTGTATGTTTGGTATGGAATACATCTCAGTGTTGTTCCACTCGTCTGGCAACAATTTTTCTTACTTGTGGATCATCTCAGAGGTTCCTGGCCTCATGCTAGAGCTGAATTGACATACAGTGAGAATTCAGTGTGTCATTTTGTTTTTATGCTGTAGATAATGTACTTTATACAGATAATTATAATCGTTATTTAGAGGGGATTTGAAGCCATCTGAGCAAAATTGCATGATTGCATTTATCAGATATTCTTTTGTGTGTTTCATGTGATTGCTGGTGATCTTACAACCTGACAACCTGCATAAGAAGTTGGCTTTGATATGATGAAGTTCCCAACTTAGATACAAAGATTTTCAGTGATACTTTCACCTACTTAATCACAACACATAAGTTTCTTAAACACTGGTTAGATATGACAAATGTGTTGCCAAAAGCTATGAACTGTGAAATGATGTTAATGAAGTTAATACTTGATATTTTTGCATGCCATACAGCCCCAAGATGTTTGTTTTGCTCAAGAATGAAAACAACACCAGTAGGTATGGGAAACTGAGAATTAATTTGTTGGTTTATCAATCAATACTAGTTTCTCTCTATTAATTTATCAGCTGAATAATCTATGCAGGATTTTGAGAGAACACAAGAGAGAACATTTAGCAAAGATTGCTCAATTTGGTTGCAGGTTATGTGGTTCTTCTAGGATGTGTTTGGTATAGAATACATGTATGCCTCAATGTTATTTCACTGGCAACAATGTTTCTTACTTGTAGAGTATCTCAAAAGTTCCTGGCCTCATGCTAGAGCTGAATTGATATACAATAAGAATTTAGGGTGTCATTTCATAAATACGTTATAGACAAATTACTTTATACAGATAATTCTCATGACAGAAGTTTGCAAATTACAACCTGTTGGAAAATGAGTCACAAAATCTTTCAAAGTGCTGTAAACACCCTAAGTTTATTATTACTCCTGACAGTAAACCAAGGGAAAGTGCAGTCTACTGCTGAAATAATTAGGAAAGGTGTGGGTTTGTCTATACAATAAACAACAGATTTTTGACCAATCATATGGCTCATGGTATGTTATTTATAAAATAATTTAATTTTAGTAATGTAATTTAATTATAATGATGTAATGTAATTATATATTCTATGCATGCAAAAGCCACCAACACACAAAGCTAGCTGATTCTTACCAGCTGGTAGATCATCAACAAATCCTTATCTGCATAGTTGTTTACTGATTTAAATAATTTAAAGTTGACTATCTCTTTTCACAGGACTGGTTCTGGTGAAGTTCTTCTTGGAAAAGATAATAAACTAGAAAATATAAGGTGATAGAAACAATCATATCACCTTCAGCAGTTAATGTATCCCACATGTTCTTTATCCTTATTTTACTATAGAGGAACTGTTAGCACAATCAATTTGTATCAAAGGTTTGCTAGAAATAAGTTTACTTGAGCAATAATTTAGTGGGGTATGTAAAAGTGAGCGTGCCTTTATTTGTTGGTGTTTGGAACTTTATGAGTCAAGTCTGTTAATGATGATTAGTGGGCAAGAACACTTGTACATAGCAAAACATGTTTTAAAAATTATTTCACTCGCGTCATAAAAAGGGTAAAGTATTCCTCTTAGAGTTTATTTTTGATCGGAGTTTGTATTTTTCTTTAGTGACGGTATGCAAGATGATCGCGTCATGGATCCTGAGAAAAGTAAAAAAAGTTTGTATGGACTAGCGGCGGGTTATAGTGGAGAATTGTCGCAGGAGGAAGATTCTCTAATAACATCACAAGAGAACTCTTTTATTTGCAATGAGAACAATCCACAAGGGAACTTGTCATTGTCCACATCTTTTCTGGCATGTAGAAATGAAAAATCAGGTGCATTAGATCATTTGTTGGACAAAACAGATCTATTACTTGAAAAACCTGAACAGATATCAAATGAACCTGACCTCCTACAGTGTCATTCTCCTAAATCGCAAAGGAGGGCGCAAGATTCTAACAAGGGTGAGAGAAATTTTTCCTCTGAGGGTGAAAGAAAGCTGGACTTTGTTAGGAAATCACTGAACAGTGACACAGTAATTCAATCTGTCCAAGCTGTGTTCCAGGAATGGTGCACACATTCTACCTTTGAATATCTGGGACTCGCTGTAAAACCAAAAGTCGCGAGCGCCCCACCAGAGGCGAAAGACAAAGGTAAGCATTTTTCTTTGATTATTAGACTGCAAGTTTAGGGTTGCTCTGACTCTAGAGTCGGTGGGCTATGAGGGAATCAAGATCGAGGCAATTATTGGCTGCAAATTTGGGAAGAAAGCCAAGATCTGGTGAATTAGAAACCGACTGATCTTTGTGCCACTGGAGTGAACCATGTAAGTGTAGTCATTTTATTTAATTAGTTTAATTTGTTTGGGACTTGTGAAGGGACACATTTAACCTCGACTTTGTCGACGAAAGCTTGTGAATGAAAACTTGTCTGAAAAATCTTTTGAGGGAAAACTTGTTTGGCAAATCTTTTTGAGGAAAGTTTGTCAGGTAGAACTTGTCCTGGAAATATTTTCGAGGTAAAGTTGTCCAATAAAACTTGTCTTTGAAATCTTTTAAAAGAAAACGTAAGTGAAACTTTGTTGAACCATCTAGACCCAGAATCCTTCACGACCAGGGCTATTCAGTTCTTCCAAGCTGCCTTGAATGACAGTGAAGATTCAGACTTAGAAGCAGATACTGACCTGGGTCCGAAAATAACCAAAGAAAATATAGTGATAAAAGAAAACAAACCTGCAAATGAGGTAACTATGCAGTTATCATTAATTAAAAAAAAGAGACATTTTTTAAGGCGCTTGGTCATGGATTAGTACATTTTACTCCATTGAAAGTAAATTTATTGATTATTATGAAAATACTTCTTCGTCTAGTTAAGATTTCCTTACTAACCTTCGCTGGTTGGAAACCATAGTTAAGAATGTAATTTAATATAAGCTCTTTTATGGAAATTGGTAACGGTGTAAAAGTGTATCTTTAATTTCTTGTACTCCAAACTCAGTCAAAGTGAAATCAGCATGGTGGATTTGACGATTTTGACGAATTTTCGCCATTTTCGTTACTGTATGCTTTTCACGGCATATCTCAAGTTAACACTCTATTAACACTTTACTTGATTGTTGTAGGATAGAATTTGTATTCTGCCTCCTATCGACTCAAAATCACAAGTTACCATCAGAAGACGAATTGTCTTGGATAGATTGTTTCGAACGTAAGTGTGACTGTTCAATTATGATTTAAATCAAAGTATAACCTGTTATCTTCACACATAAAAATCGCACCTTACTACTTCCAAAAAAAAGCATTAAAGTGGAATGATTTAATTTTCATTGGTGTTCATATACTACATAGAATAGTACAGGGTCACTTAGAGATAGGAAATATGTCTTCTCGTGTTGAAAAATATTTCGCGAGTGAGCGATATTTTTGAAGAGAAATTTCTTATCTCCGCGCGGCCATGTAATATCCACTATGTATTTATTGGTGTTTTTAACAAAATAATTAATTTACTCGTGCTTGTTGTTTATGAGGTGATTTAATTGCGAATTCGGCCTTACGGGCCTAGTTAGCTATCTATCATTCCACCAATGCGTGCTCGTGTAATGATTGTTAATACGTGAGCAGTCTTCAATTGGGTATCGGAAGTGATCCAGGTTTGCCTTGGTATTACTTCAGTCAGCTTTGTTAGTTTGCCTAGAAAACTTGTACCACCTGCTCAACCAATGAGATACCAACCTTGAGCCAATTGTGACTTGATAACTCGCGCTTTCCCACTCTTAAGACCATTTCTGAGTATCATCTCTGAGTTCTCATTGGCTGTTTGTCATATTTACATTTGCCCTGGTTGGTTGTTGCGATTACCATGGTATTGTTGTTACGGGACTCCATCGGAAAGCGCTTTTGCAAGGTTACATTCATTTGCTGATTCAATTGCATGAAATAGTCTTGCTTCTGTCCTTAGCATGCCAGATTTGTTGAGTGAAATCAAGTTGACTGTGGGGGAAGTATCACGTGACGTCACTCAGCTGGTTCACACCTTTAGGTGAGTGGAAGTAGTCCTGATGTGAATTTCACTGCTCACAGTGACAACTTTAATGTTTATTGTGTCAATGTTAAAATTATTATTAATTGCCTTACAATGAAGAGCCACGTTGAACTCGACTAAAGCGAGCGGACGTTAATTTTCAACTTACCGTTGGTAATCAGTGATTGTACAATAAAACAATGGTTACACAATATGTTAATTTGTTTATTTATATATATGTTTATTTATTGTAGTCTTAACAGTAAAAACATCACCCTGAAGCCTCTGCAGTGGAGAATTCTCTCCTTGGCGTTGATTCTTATGTGGGTATATTTTTTCTCTTTATTGGAGTAATACACTAAATAACCTTAAGTTGCCGGTTTTCGCTGTCACGCCATCATTAAAACCAACCGAAAAAAAAAATCAAGAATCAAAGAGATAAACGAAGGTTAATATTCAAACAGTCTCGCAACGATTCAGATCTCGTGCTGGAGATAATTGAAGACGTTATTTACTCATATTTATAAGACACCATGTCTGTGTGCCGGAAGCTAACAGAAACATATATCATCGAGTTTTGTTGTCTTCTGAGGACTCACAAACATTTCTATGGGTCCTTATTCTCATACAAGAATTGATCAGATGCAAAATCTCAGCGGATAACTCACTTTTTTAAACCTACGTGATTGCATTGTTGGCTGTTATTTTAATATCGTGTCAATTTGTGAAAAGATAAGTCTTCAGCTGTTCTATGAACTAACTGTACTAAAATCTCAAAAGGATTGATAAATCCTAATTTTTTTAATTTTGATGACGTTACTTGAAAACTAGGTATAGCCCATGCCAGCTTTAGAAGTCATTTCCTTGATACCTCTTTATATTGGGGCAAGTTACGAGTTGAAAATTACCGCGAGATCCTCGGTTTTACTGAGTAGAAAGATGGTGATTTGGGTCAGTACAAGACACGAAGATATACATGCTAATTGCTGGATTGAAATTACGTGGATCGTCAATCGCCTTTCTTTCACCAACTTTTTGGCTTCTCAAATTTTCTGTCTACAATTTTTTTCTTAGTTTTCTTTGCAGAAATTAAATGTTGACGGTTGACAATTTGTTACATTTTTGACAGACTGGAGAGGAAGAACTCCCATATAGCACAAGCATTGGAGTCTTCTAAGAAGGACTTCGAAGTTTACCTCGCTCGTTTGGAAATGACGCGGAAAGATATTGAACTTGTTTTGTCGCCGTTATTTGAAAGGCAACGTTGCCGAGATTTCAGTAGTGAGGTAGAAAGCAATGAAGCAGTCGAGACATGTGAATCTAGAGAGGAAAATCACAAAGTTTACGCTAATGAAAGAGAAGGTTATGGCGACATGGAAGAATTGGATTAAACGAGATACAAGATGCTGGATTTCGGGAAACTCGTTTGATTGTGGACGAAGTAGACTTGAATAACAGACACCCAGATTGAGAGGAGCGGTTCAAAAAATTTTTTAAGAGGCATTTAATCAAAACAATGATTCTCGCAGGTGGACTGCAATTTCAGCAATTTCAGAAAAGAGGCCTGAGGAAAAATCAGGCCTCGACGGAATTCGAACCCATGTCTCCCACGTACCCTTTGGACGCCAAAGGCCACAGGGAAAGCCCGGCAAATTTCAGATTTTAAAGAGACTTATATTAAAGGAATCCACCTTTTAGTAGTATTTTCATGGGTTTGGGTGACTTTAAAATCTACCTTATTTTCATTCCAAAAAACTGATTATTAAAAATGTCACATAGATCAAGTTTGTCGATCGTATTAGGTCAATTTTCGTTCGCTCTTGTAGTTGTACTTCTGACCTCAAAATCTTCAGGAGGTTATCTTCAATGTTTCTATATAATCCTTATTGTATTCCTTTGACTCATAATATTTATTTTTCATTTGAAAACAATACTTTCGGATAAGCACGTTCTCTCACAAACCTTAATGGTGTCTCGGCAACAATCCTTCTAACAATCCTGTTTAAGCAACAGCGTTATCGACAATCGTTAATTAATTCCTGTCTGTGTATTTGTAGCTAGCTGGTTTGCTGTTGAATATCAGTTACAAATCCGATTATTGGTTTCCTGTGGATACAGTTTTGCGAGAAGGTTTTTCTTCAAAGTTGTTTGGTTTCTTTTCCTCCCCCTCTACTTCTTCTACCAGCAATTCGTCAAGGAGAAATAAAGTTTTTGGAATATAGTCCTGCAGGTCTTTCTGATCATCGTCGCTGCGATCACCAACACTCTTAACAGGACTACACAGAGGCGTAGAACATATAGGTACAGACGGTAGGTTGATGATCTCACATTGGACCTCGGCCTTAGTTGTAACAACTTTCACTAGTGTGTCTGTGTAATGAAGAAAGCCATCACGTTTAATAATGGGGACAGGTTTCAAAGCGCAGAAACTGTATTAAAATTTGTTTTAAAAAGTTATCGTCTTAGCCACACTCGCCGTAGATTTTAAGGAAACATCGAACCAATAAAATTCCAGATCACATTGTATACCGATATCAACAAATTCTCTTTCTCTAATGAGTACTTCGGTTTCAGGCAAAGGTTCAAACAGGTCAATGTCTGTGGGTTCATCGCTGGCTCCCGAACAACTGAATTCCCCATAGTCTTTCAGTAGCTGAGGAGCAAAAGTGTTTTAAAGAACCTCAGTTATTTATTTTTCTTGAGGTTTCCACGTAAATCGATTCTGCATTTACTCTGTTAACCTCTAACTTTTGAAGAGCTCTACTCCTCCTCGGTCGTTTCTCAGTTCGGCAGCCACTTTCAGGTCCTCGCTGTCTGCCGACTGTATGGGTCTTCTTTTTACTACGGAAGAATTTACTTCTGGTAGTGCTTGAATCGTCTGTATCGACTTTTGAGAAAAAAACTAATAAAACCGATTGCGTACTTGAAATATATACTAAACAGTTACGTGGAAAGAAAATGTGCGATTTTTGAGTTTACATGCCCTCCAAAGTCTTGGACGTTAGCGAGCAATTTGGGCCTTCGGAAACCTCGATCCGAGAGATCGTTCGAAGTGAACTCCATCTTTCCGTTAGCACAGTAAACCGAGTCGACACGATTCGACTACGCAAAGTTTCTATCGTCCACTCTATGGAAAGCAAAATGACAAACCCGGTGCCAAGCACAGTGGTAAACCCAATGCCAAGCGCGACAGCAGCTCAAATCAAGGTCGACCCGAGCACCGAAAAGCTAATCAACGTCAAAGATCAAATTCACATCGGAGAAACAGTCTCTCAAAGCAAGAGCGAGAAGACCTTCATGAGCTGAATTCCAATCCTGACATTAAAATCCTGCTCATGGATAAAAACGTAGGTCCAGCTTTTCTGTCAACGGATTGGGTTCAAGCTGAGACACTTAGATATTTGCATGACGAGCTTTCATATTATAAAGTCACACAACAGGACTGGTATGCTAATCGTCTTTGTGTGATCAATTCTCGCGAAAGGCTCATGTCTATTTACAGTGGATTTATCTCCTCTAATGTTGCTCGCTTTTTGCATAAGCACTAAATTCTAAACTTTTTAAACATTTACACCAAATTAAGGCCCAAAAACTCGACCAACTTATCGGCCCTCAAATTAATAGCGACTCATCGCCTGAAAACCTCAAAACTGTAGTTACCATTCCAGAAAATTTACTACTTTCCGATCCAGAAAAATCAGTTCTCAGCAAGGGCTTCAATTTTTTTTCCCATATCCGAAAAAACCGACGAATTTTCAGTTAAGCAAGACTTTACGTGTACCTCTGTCAATGTTATTTACTACGTAACTTGCACTTATTGCAATAAGTTATACATCGGCGAAACAGGAAGACGACTAGGTGACCGATTCCGAGAACGCCTTCGCGACGTGGAAAGAAATGACAAGGACGCATCCAAACCAGTCGCTAGACACTTTAATCGGTAAAATTTCCGCACAGCCCCATACTATTGTAAAACAAATCTGTTTTCCCAATGGCAATGTATTGTTTTAGTCATTGTTTTCTCTATTCAAGAACTGAATGCATAATGAAGTATGGGGCTGTGCGGAAATTTTACCCTTTAATCTTCTTAATCATTCTAAACAGCATATGGCAGTTTGCGGCCTTTCCTTACATCTAGGCAGTACGGAAAGCCGTAAAACACTAGAACAAAAATTTATTTTCCAAATCGGCACCCTTAATCCCCACGGAATCAACGAGCGCTTTTACGGTAGACACTTGTCTCTAAATTACACTGAACCCCTCTGGACACATTTAAATCAAGAAAGGGAAAATGTCTATCCTTTTCGCGCTCAAGGGCGAATTGGATCGACGGCTGTACTGAATTCAAATGCGACAAGAGGCGCTCCGCTTCATTTCCGATACCACAGAAATAACATCATCGACATACCATTTCCAGAAAAAGGGTTTAACCGGTGAAGTGGCTGAGGCCCTTTGTTCCACGTCTTCATTACCATGTTAGCAATGACAGCGAACCCATCGTACCAAAAACTTGTTGATAGTAGGTGCCGTTATATGTAAATTGCGTGGTTTTGAGGCAAAAAGACAGCAGATGAATAATATCCTCCACAGGCAAAGAAGTTCTTTGTCCCAGGGAAGCATCTTCTCTGAGTCTTCCTCCGCAACCTTGACGGCAAGATCAAGTGGGATTTTGGTGAAGAGCGAAACAACGTCGAGAGATACTAACTCTTCACAAGCGTTAAGAGTTTTATCTCTTATGAAATCCGCAAATTCGCAGGAATTTTTGGCAGTGTAATCAGTATTCCCAACAACAGGCGACAAAATTCTCACAAGATAACCAGAATTATGCAATTTCTGGTTATCTTGCGAGAATTTTGTCGCCTGTTGTTGGGAATACTGATTACACCGTCAAAAATTCCTGCGAATTTACGGATTTCATAAGAGATAAAACTCTTGACGCTTGTGAAGAATTAGTATCTTTCGACGTTGTTTCGCTCTTCACTAAAATCCCATTTGATCTTGCCGTTAAGGTTGCGGAGGAAAGACTCAGAGAAGATGCTTCCCTAGGACAAAGAACTTCTTTGCCTGTGGAGGATATTATTCATCTGCTGTCTTTTTGCCTCAAAACCACGCAATTTACATATAACGGCACATACTATCAACAAGTTTTTGGTACAGCTATGGGTTCGCCTGTTTCTGCTGTCATTGCTAACATGGTAATGGAAGACGTGGAACAAAGGGCCTTAGCCACTTCACCGGTTAAACCCTTTTTCTGGAAACGATATGTCGATGATGTTATTTCTGCAGTATCCGGAAATGAAGCGGAGCGCCTATTGTCGCATTTGAATTCAGTAGAGCCGTCGATCCAATTTACCCTTGGACGTGAAAAGGATAGACATTTGCCCTTTCTTGATTTAGATGTGTCCAGAGGGGTTCAGGGTAATTTAGAGACAAGTGTCTACCGTAAACCCACCCACACCGACAAATACCTCGCTTTCGATTCTCACCATCCTATTTGCCATAGGAAGTCTGTGGCCAAAACTTTACTTAGGAGGGCTGACTGTCTACCATCTTCACTCGATTCGAAGGCTAAGGAGAGGAAATATGTTTCCAATGTCCAAAAGTCAAATGGCTATATAAAAACTTTTCTCCGTAACTGCCAAAAACCAGTTACAAATAGTAACGCTCTTGATGAAAGAGAACCAGCGACTGGTTTTGCTGTTATTCCTTACATACAGGGTGTTACTGAACCCATCAAGAGAATTTTGAATAGCCACAACGTTAAAGTTGCTCAAAAACCTTTTCAGACTTTGGGGCATATTTTCGCCAAACCTAAGGATCCTGTCACGAAAGAACAACGAACCGACGCCATTTATTCTATTCCTTGCAATGACTGTGACAACGAATACATCGGACAGACCAAACGCCAGTTTGGTACACGGTTAAAAGAGCACCAAAAAGCGGTTTTTCTTTGCAAAAAGGAAAATTCAGCTTTATCGGAGCATACTTGCCTAACCAACCATACAATTGGGTGGGATAATTCTAAAATTATCACCACTAATCGGCGTTACGACCAGCGCCTTTGTTTGGAGGCTTGGCACATTAACTCCGCCCACGCTCCTTTAAATCGTGACGATGGCGGTCTGCTTCCTGACGCCTATTTACACCTCGTCAGAAAAAAAAGGCCGCTAGTTAGTGATCATATAAAAGGACCTCTTGTTGCAGCGTTTAGATCACCCCTGATGAAGGCACTAGACAGGAGTGTCGAAACGTTGGGTCTATGAATTGTAACTTCTTCGGTTACATTCATTAAATCTGCAAACCAGTGTAGCTTCAAACTATGTAAGATAACCAGAAGTTGCATAAGTCGAGACAATGGGTCTCAAAGGAATTCCCGGTTTATGAATTTTAGGTAAGCCATAAAAACGTGGACATAAGCCGTCACTACTGTATAACATTTTGTACGTAGAGTCACTAATTCTACCAGCTTTTTTCAAATCAAGCAAAATTTTGTTTAACTTCCTTTGTATTTTACTGGTAGGATCAGAGTTTAAGACAGCATACGTACTCTTGTCATTAAGCAGAGACAAAGCTTTGTCGTGATATTGCTGTTTGTCCATAACCATAACACAATTACCCTTGTCAGCAGATAATACGAGCCTGTCCGGATCCTTTTTAAGAGCTATAGGCGCATTGAAAACATCCTTTTGAATGTTTTTGGGAGGAGGTTTAGCACGCCTGAGTATGCTACTTACTTCTGCTCTTACCAAATGCCTACGATCGTCGTTGAGTTGAGAGATACTCTCTTCAACAGCGGCGACAATTTCGGCATTCGGTATTTTGCGAGGAGCAATAGCAAACTTCAGACCCTCCTCTAAACCACTCCGTTCCAGCGCGGATAACTCCTTGGAGGAAAGGTTCATGACCCATTTATCTTTCAAAGATGAGCCTGAATTAACAGGAGACCTCTTACTGAGCAAGTGACGGAGTTTTCTGTCGTGTTTCTCTCTCTGTTTGGTAAACGTCTGCAGTTCTTTCGAACTGCAGAACTCTTCGACCCAGGAAGTTTCGGAGTTGTTAATCAAAGAAGAGAGTTAAAAACGATAAACGATATGTCGATGATGGAAACGATATGTCGATGATGTTATTTCTGTGGTATCGGAAATGAAGCGGAGCGCCTCTTGTCGCATTTGAATTCAGTAGAGCCGTCGATCCAATTCGCCCTTGAGCGCAAAAAGGATAGACATTTTCCCTTTCTTGATTTAAATGTGTCCAGAGGGGTTCAGTGTAATTTAGAGACAAGTGTCTACCGTAAACCTACCCACACCGACAAATACCTCGCTTTCGATTCTCACCACCCTATCTGCCATAAAAAGTCTGTAGCCAAAACTTTACTTAGGAGGGCTGACTGTCTACCATCCGCAGTCTTCACTCGATTCGAAGGCTGAGGAGAGGAAATATGTTTCCCATGTCCTAAAGGCAAATGGCTATACAAAAACTTTTCTCCGTAACTGCCAAAAACCAGTTACAAATAGTAACGCTCTTGATGAAAGGGAACCAGCGACTGGTTTTGCTGTTATTCCTTACATACAGGGTGTTACGGAACCCATCAAGAGAATTTTGAATAGCCACCACGTTAAAGTTGCTCAAAAACCTTTTCAGACTTTGGGGCATATTTTCGTCAAATCTAAGGATCCTGTCACGAAAGAACAACGAACCGACGCCATTTATTCTATTCCTTGCAATGACTGTGACAACGAATACATCGGACAGACCAAACGCCAGTTTGGTACACGGTTAAAAGAGCACCAAAAAGCGGTTTTTCTTTGCAAAAAGGAAAATTCAGCATTATCGGAGCATACATGCCTAACCAACCATACAATTGGGTGGGATAATTCTAAAATTATCACCACTAATCGGCGTTATCACCAGCGCCTTTGTTTGGACGCTTGGCATATTATCTCCGCCCACGCTCCTTTAAATCGTGACGATAGCGGTTTGCTTCTTGACGCCTACTTACACCTCGTCAGAAAAAAGGCCGCTAATTAGTGATCATGTAAAAGGATCTCTTGTTGCAGCGTTTAGATCACCCCTGATGAAGGCACTAGACAGGAGTGGCGAAACGTTGGGTCTATGAATTATAACTTCTTCAGTTACATTCATTAAATCTGCAAGCCAGAGTAGCATCAAACTATGTCTGATTGTCCACCTGGTTGCCGTGTGAACTTTGATATATTTTAATTTTATTCCTGTTTTCTCGTCACCATATTCCCACCAATGGCGTAGCTCCACTTTCTGCATATAAACCCACACTCAACCTACAATTCCTCCAATCGCTCTGACGAAGGACTAACGCTCGAAACGTCAGCTTTTTTACCCTTTACGGTGGCTAATTTACGTTTTCAACTCAGTTGTTATCACTAAGTTACCTAGTATTGTTGTTGATTGTTAAGCCCACAACACATTTGCCCACGGTCCCTAGGGATTCTGGCGAGCATATTCAATTACTGGAAAATACTGTCTTGCCCAACTCAAGCTGTTTTCTTGTCACCGCGGAAGTTGCATCTCTATATCCCAACGTGGACACCAAAAAAGCAGTAGTGGCTCTGGACTTGCTCCACCGCGATGCTAGGGTTCCCGAAACTCCACTATTGATTCAGCTCGCCAGACTTGTACTCGACAATAACTATTTATCGTCCGAATCAGTTCAGTCCGGACATTTTTCATCAAGAGTTTTGTATTGCTTTGGATACTCCTTTCGCCGTCACAGTGGCAAACGCTTTTATGTATTTTCACGAGAAAGATATTGTGGAGCAGTACACCCCATTTTCTCGTGCTCTATTGGCGTTTCATTCATGACATTTTTGTCATTTGGTGTGGGCCCAGGGATACCCTCCTAGAATTTCCAGGTGCTTTTTATTACAAAAAGGATCGCATTAAGCTTACTGGTTGTATTAGCAACATTAGCATTTGTTTCCAAGATCTTTGTCTATATAAGGATATTTCCTAAAGCGTACTGCAGTTTTCTATCTGCATGAAATCTGTAATATTGCGAAATGGAAAGTTGTGTTCACAGGCGGCCCAAGCTCACGTCTCGAGAAAAAGCCAACGATGGATTCATGAACGCGTCACGCGTTGTGTGACTCGGTGTTAAGTTACGGTAGGAACCGTTGGAAAATTGAACACGTTATAAGGAATAGTATGGGGAACGAAATATGGTCGATTTACAACGATAAATATTTCGAAATATGAATATTTTACACGTAAAATCAATAAAACTTACTCATGCCCTGTGTATCCGTCGTAGTTTCTGGCGATTTCTGCCGTTTTAAGCTTGCTTTACCATCACTGTTATCCATGTCAAAAGACATGACTTACTTACTTAAAGTGATAACAGTGATGGTAAAGCCACAGGCGGCCCAAGCTCACGTCTCGAGAAAAAGCCAACGATGATTTACATCAAAAGACGAAGACTAAAGACGATATGGATAACTGTAATAGTAAAGCAAACTTAAAACGGCAGAAATCTCCAGAAACTACGACGGATACACAGGGCATGAGTAAGTTTTATTGATTTAGGGCCTTCTATTATAGAATAGGGCCTTCATGACAACATCGGGCGAGCTCGGATTTCGTCATCAGAAATCTACCCGAGATGACCTCTGGTGTTTTAACATCCTCCTTTAGACAGATTTCGTGGAGGTGTCACTATGTTGTAGTTGTAATCGGCCATCCGTGAAAAGGAGGCATCGCAAAAATTTTTTGGAGTCTGTAATATAGGTAAGCAACGGAAAAAAAATGCAAATATCTTGACGCTAATACGAAGTCATGAGCGAAAACGAAGCTCGTGTTCGTTTCTACTCTGTTTTGCGGGTCTAATATGCTAAACAGGGCCTTCATCACGAAGACAACATCGGGCGAGCTCGGATTTCGTAATCGGAAATCTACCCGAGATGACCTTCTTCTGACGGATGTCGGAGTGCGCTTTCCATCGTTGGCTTTTTCTCGAGACGTGAGCTCGGGCCGCCTGTGTTGTGTTTTGCAAAAAGTTAGCTCGGGTTCCAATTTCCTCGGGTCAAAGGGTCGCACCAACCTTGGCCCCTGATGTATGGGTAAGAATTACAAGACTCTATTAGCATTTCCGTAAAACCTTTTGGCGTTCTAATCAAGTCGTAATCATTCTTGAAATATCGAAGAGGCTGGGTCAGTTTCATTTTCCCACCAAGCATGATATTTTATTTAGAACCATGCTGCATACGCCTTTAGTCACGGCCTTCCCCAAGAGTACGTCCGGTCAGGAAAGTTGGCACGAATTTAATATAATTTAAGCTGACACTTCGACACACGTCATGTTATGGTGCACGGCTGTGCGTACATAATAATTTTTAACATGGTAGCTACTCCGAATTAGGTAGGACGAGCGAGCGTGCCATATTGTAATTGGGGCTAAAAAGCATTCACCTTAGAACTCTTGTAACAATAGCCATAACAACAGTCGTAAACATAATTGTAATTTTAATTGCGATTATGTTAAAAACAGAACTTGTCCACATTGAGAACAAACAAACATTCATTCCTTTATCAGATTTCTGGTATTTTGCTTATCGCAAAATTTGTTCGCTCCTTCTTTTAATTGCTTTCTAAACTTCTTCTTCATCTATATGGACAACTAAGTAAATTTCTTTTAGAACCCAAAAAGCGTGACTTTGCTTGAATAATCTGTCATGGAAAGATAGATCAAGTTGGTTTCATCAACTGAACTGATGATGTAAATTCGCCATCGCAGTTTCAAAGCTGACGTTTCGAGCGTTAGCCCTTCATCTTTCGCTCTGACTCAGTTGATAAAACCAAATTATCTTGTATTACCACGCTCTCTTCGGCATTTTACACAACCCACCGACACAGAACCACAATTTCTTTAGAAACCCATGCTAAGTTCAGACGTCGTACTTCTGCCGTGCCGAAATAAATTGCAATTAGGTTCGACTATGGCACCGCAGTAGCGCGACTCTGATTCAGACGTGGGGCTAATTTCGTGTGAACTTCAGCATTTACTGAAGCAGCCTCAGCACATACTCCGTAGAGGAGAATTGTTCTCGTGACTCTTTCCGCGCTAATACAATCCCGCCGAAATGCATTGGAATAATTTATGAATTTGGGTTGTTGTAATTGCATGTGTGAAATCTTTAACAGAGCGTGAAGAAAATTGGTTGGCGGGAACGTGCCGTATATCAAGTGGAGTGTTGACCATGAAAAATAGTACTTCTAAGATTCTACTTACTAAAAGCATCTTTCGCTCTGACTCATTTAATAAAACCAAATTATCTTGTATTACCACGCTCTCTTCGGCATTTTACACAACCCACCGACGCAGCACCACAATTTCTTTAGAAACCCATGCTAAGTTCAGACGTCGTACTTCTGCCGTGCCGAGCTAAATTGCAATTAGGTTCGACTATGGCACCGCAGTAGCACGACTCTGATTCAGACGTGGGGCTAATTTCGTGCGAACTTCAGCATTTACTGAAGCAGCCTCAGCACATACTCCGTAGAGGAGAATTGTTCTCGTGACTCTTTCCGCGCTAATACAATCCCGCCGAAATGCATTGGAATAATTTATGAATTTGGGTTGTTGTAATTGCATGTGTGAAATCTTTAACAGAGCATGAAGAAAATTGGTTAGCGGGAACGTATTGTATATCAAGTGGAGTGTTGACCATGAAAGATAGTACTTCTAAGATTCCAGTTACTAAAAGCACAGGCGACACGCGTCCAGAGAAGGAAGAGACATGGACTCTGCGCAACACAGTAATTTTTCTTTCAATGTGCCTGGTTTACTTCGCCCTATTTGCAGCTTATTCAGTTTATGCGCCATTTTTACCGAGTGAGGTAAGCAAAATCCATTTTTCCTATAGGGTACAAAAATGCTAAATTAATCGCAACGTCTTTAATGCAACGTCTTAAATACATTTGTTGCACACGGTAAGTTGATGTTTCAAGCAACTGAAGCCAGTTAGAACTCACAATTTCCAATAGTTCGCAAATTAAAATAGTTCGGCAGGTCGAATATAACACTTTCACTTGTAGTTTTTTAATATTAATTCAGGATCTGAAAGTGAAATGCTCAGTGAAATCCTTTGTTCAGTGAAAAGCTAGAGAGAAGTCCGGGAAATGGTCGGACATTGGCAAATTGGCAAATGGCGTGAGAGCTCTTTGAAATATCTTCGGAAGATGAAGTCATTTTGTTTATTCATTTCAGTAGTTAGAAAATGGGGTTTCTGGCACATTTTGAAATCAACCTTGATTTTAAAGGCAACTCATGAATTTAACCTTGAAATCAAGGTTGACTTGAAATCAACCTTGATTTAAAAAAAACAGCTCTTGCACACTTTGAAATCAACCTTGATTTCAAGACAACTTAAATTTTTTCACAGGTGAATAATTTCACACCCTCTTTACAATGCCCACTCGTGAATTCTGAAAAGGGTATGAATATTATCATCTTGAATGATCTTCTTGAATATTATCATCTTGATTGATCCTCTTGTCACGCCATCAGCCTCGCTGAAAGGGTGTTGATTGTTTGTATGAAGATTTCATGCGTGTGGCTTCTTACCGTATGTTTTATTGAGATTGTCGTGCGACGGCATCAGCATCAATATTGTATCGTGTTGTGCCTTGATTTGTTGTGTAATCGTAAATGAGAAGAGTATGACTGTCAGAGTTTAATCCCTCGTGAAAATTACCTCTATCCTGTTTTTTTAAATTTCCTTCAACATACTGTAGTATTGAATATGTTCTTTCTGTAGTAAAGTGTACAAGTTTTTTGCCATTACACCGGAAAGTTTATATCTTTTTCTGACCTTTCACCAATCTAGTGGCAGCTAATGACTTTCCACTTTCCTCCTTCTGTTGGATTTGCCTTTGTCTTGAATCCTGCTGTGGTTTAACATCAATGAAAACATCATAACATTTATTTGTTTCATGATTGTATCTTTGTGTTCGATATAGTTTCATGTTTTTTCCAATAGCGATGAATGGAGCATGTGATATTCATTTTTTTCTTAAAAAAGAAGATCAAATTGCCTATTTTCATGAAAAAAAGAAAAAGTGTCTTCCATTGTTTGTTGAAGTGGATATTCTTGGTCTGAGTGAAATTTTCTGTTTTGTGTTGCATAGTTGTTCAATCATGATTGATCAAAAAAATCAATACTCTACTATTATAATGAAGTACTTCATTGTCTGAGTTGTGGTCTGTGTGATACCAGCATGTTGCTTTTTCCTTGATGAATGTCTCAATGAAGAGACTTCTGAGGGCATATTTGGTAAAAAAAAAAGTGAATGAATCGATTGTTTCTGTTTTTTCATCAACATACTTCTTGTTTGCTGCGTCTTCGTTGTCAGTTGGATCGGCAAGATTGCGGATCTTTTTATTGTTCATGTCTTTCTCAGTTTCTTGAATTGATTCACCAGGATTGCTCAGGTCTATGGAGAAACTAATTTCAATGGTTTTTTTTTTCCAAATCAACGAATTCTTTCACGAATCAACTAAGTTCCAGGATGAACAATCGAAGCCCCTCTTGAACGAATACACGCTTTGGACCATCTTTCAGATAGTAGAGAACTGGCTCTCTTTCATTCACAGTTGAGTCCTCGATACCATAGACCTTCAGAAACCAGATTGGATCTGTGGCTCAGCTTTGAGCACCTTCCAATTCACCAGAGGAGTAGAGTATCTTCTCCTTCAAGCCAACAGGTCTTGAATAAGAAGTTGAACTCTTCACGTCAACCGACTTGTCTTTGATTCCGTCGACAGGTTTCTTTCCAGTCAAACTGGTCACCTCACTATTCAAAGCCAATACAACTTCTGGAAGCCTCCTCACCCATTCGACTGATCTCTTTCCCTCTTTGTAGTTAATCTCTTCACTGTATTGGAAAGTGAAGAGGCGTTCACCCAAAGTTTGGTTGAATCGCTCAACGATTCCCTGATCTCTATGAACGTTCACATTTCCTCTTCTTATCCTAACATCATGCTTTGCCATCTCTCTTGTGACTTCACCCATGAATTCACGCGCAGGATCAACTTAAAGAACCTTTGGCCATCTCAATGGTCCATGCTTGTAAATTGTCTGAAAAGTTCTACAGACCTTAGAAGAAATATTTGAGGTGAGAGGTTCGACAGCCTTGAATCTGCTTGTAACATAAACAACTGTCAATGCATATTTATATATAGAATTTCCTTCCTCTCAGACGTCTGTCATGAGGAGGAAAAAGAAGATCGGCTTGATTTACTGGATTTGGGGATTGCACATCAAAAGTTGGTCTTGGCATATGTTTAGGGGCAGGCAAATGAATCTGCCAGATGGCTTGCTTCATCAGCCAAAGCTTTTCAACGTCCTCAGACATTCCAGCTTCTTTAGCCGATTTCTTCACAGCTGGCAATCCCTTCCAAAAGCCTTTAGGGCTATAGTAGATTCTTGAAAGTTTTCCTTTCACTTTTATTATAGTTCACAAGAAACGACTGGCAGCCAATCCCAAAGCCAAAGCCATTCCTCCGACGTAGATCATCTCACCTGTTTTTTGGTGATCACTTGGGTTGTACATGTCGGAAAGCTGCGGTTCTCTTAGATCAAGCTCTTGATTATGCGCCTTTTTGTACAGCTTCAAAGCCTAATCTGCGTCCGTCCATCAAATTCTGTTTTGCCTGCTCCTCGACTCTGTCATTAGTTGCAATCCAATCGAGGAGCTTTGTTCGATTATCTTGATACTTTTCGTACTAAGCCGCTCGGTACTTCTCCACAGTGAGATCATGCCTATCCTTCTACTCTTCAACACTATTCTGGTCTCCACTCAAATACTTTGCGAGATGGCTTTCACCAAAAAATGCAGTTGCATTATTGCTATGCTTGCCATTTTACTTATGTTCATCATTATTTTTGAAAATCGACAACAAGTATTCATCATGAAAATTTTGACTGTTGATCAAATCATAAACTTGATGAAACTCAAGAATATCAAAGAGCTTGGGTCAGTTTCATTTTCCCTCTAGGCATGATATTTTATTTGATATTGCATACGCCTTTAGCCACAACGTTCTCCAAGTGCATGTCTGGTCAGAAAACTTGGCACGTATTTAATGTAATTTAGGTTATCACTTAAATAACAGATTTCGATTTCGCAAATCACAGATTAAGAGTAATATTACAGAGTAAGTTATCAGATATTAAGCATTCAAAATGAAATGAAGACCGAACGAACACAAGTAATCGAAAAATTAAAACGAACGGAAATGCAAACTTCATTTGTTTTCTCAAATGAAGTGCTTACGCAATCTCTTACGGAAGCATACTAAATGGTACGATGAAGGAGTCAACAACTTCTTATCATCACTCAAGAAATGTTGCATGTTGCAGTGCTTCGCGTAGTAAAGATGCTTCAGATATGTAAATTTTAAAGCTGAGCTGAGCGAAGCTCTTCTTAGTAGTAATATTGGTGGTTTTATGGTCCAATAGCCACATTCAGCTTTTAAAGACAATGAATCTGGCAATTTTCTATTCGCCTTTCTTGTTAATAAGTCGCGCCACACAGTTCGACGAAGTTTGATCGCTATCATTAAATGCACAGAACTCCAAAGCTTGAAGCTCCAATCCATCAAAAAAAATATTGTTTCGAGCCCAAATCTCTAAAGAAATTAACAATTTTATGACTTTGTAATACTATTGACACAAAAATGTGAAGTAAATGTACAGTTTTCTGCCCCCGCGTCTGAGAAATTGTCCTATAAACTAATATTTGGCCAATTAGCGAAGCATCTAGGACAAATGTAAAACTTTGAGGACAATCTGTCATCCAAGGACAATATAAGCCGACATACCAGCAAGCCAGAATGGGGTTTGTTTATTTTAGAACCCTTCCATTAATCTTCGTATCGTACGTTGAAAGCAAATTTTGTTGACACTTTTTTGTGCTTTCCTGATCAGCATTTTAGACCACCTCCTTAATGTCACTATCATTGGACATGCACAAAACGAACTCGTTTTTCTTCCATGTAAAGTAATGGATACGAAAAAGCTAAAATCTTGGGCTGGCTTTTTTTCCGCTGGCTTTGTTTCTTTGGATGGAAATAATCAGAGGACAAATAACGACTTAGACAGGGGTTATTGCGTCACAACTGTCCGCACATTTTGCACCACATTGCGTAAAGTAGTCAATAGAACTGCGCAAAATTAGTGGGTGAGTTATGATCATTATTAACTTCTCATCTTATCCTTTACATTTTAGGCAAAAGATAGATGCGTGTCTGATATTTATGTTGGATTAATTTTTGGATCTTACGCTTTTGTAATTTTCCTGACTTCCCCCCCATGTGGAGTTCTTGTAAGTATATGCACTGCAAAGTACATTCTTGTTTTGTACTAAAAATGTGTAAAATATACCCATTTAACTTAACCTCGGCTTCGTTCTTTCACGAAAAATCAAGTGAACTCATTAGCACCAAACCAATCCTTCTGGTAACATGAAAAACATTTTCATTGCAGGTGCCAAAATATGGTGCTCGCACTATGCTTGTAACAGGTACTTTT
>NC_142673.1:28866546-28869046 GCF_964200805.1 Pocillopora damicornis
ATAATGCTACATACCTCCTCATATATCGAGGTTTGAACTGAGAATTTTTCGAGATCCTCCCGATGTCTTGGCACCCTTATAAGGTTGAAGTCTTATACTAGTACTAAGTTGTAAATGCTTACGTTAATAAAACTGAGCCGGAAATCATTTAATGGAGAAAATGATGTTTTCTTCATTTGTGCTGAAACGAATTCTGTAAATCGAGGTTATTTCAGATGTAAGCAATAACTATTTACCGACGTGTAGGTGGCTAATAGTAGACATTTAACGAGCCGCGAAGCAGCTTGAAAAATATTCACTAATAGCCACGACACTGAGGCGAATAGCTGTTTTTAGTACACACTAAATCAGTGAGATATTATGGCACAAAAGGATGATTTTAATAATCAATTTATTCCTGTACGTGCGGCAGCGTGAAACTCGCGAGTTGCTCGGAGGTAAATAGCAAAGGATATTCAGAGTTTGAGTAGCCAGTCAGAGCACACCTTCAACGCTGTCCACTGCTTTAGTATATACTAATGACCTTTAACTTGTCGAAACCTTGTCGAAAACCATTGCATTAATTCTTGACATGGTTTCATCGTTTCAGAAGTTTCAAGTGAGAATGACTGTGACGAACAAGCGAAGGAAACAAGATGCACTTGCGGTAAAAACAAGAAAAATAAGTCAGTTTCAGACATTTTCTGTGTTTCTGGTAAATGCCCGTGCCACAAAGTGAACCACTCTTGTACCCGCTCGTGTAGATGTTACAATTGCAAAAATACGTGCAATTCCAATGAGGTTGTGAAGGTAAAAAAGAGTCTGAAGAGAGGCTGTAGGTGCGGAGTTGGACAAAAGAGCAAAGGGGACGGAGAACCAAATGCAAGTCACAAGTCGTGTCAAGACAGTCTCCGCAAGTCGAAGTGTCCGTGTGTAGCGGGTGGCATAGGATGCACCGAAGTCTGCAGATGCTTTAATTGTGGAAACATTGTTCAAGCTCGAGCTGACCCGGGAAAATCCCCAAAACGAAAGAAGCGAAATAGGGCGACCATCTCTCCATATAAGAGGAAAAAGGGATCAAAGTTCATGATAAGTCAAAATGCAGAGGTGGATTGTGGACCATGGAGAAACATTGAAACGCTTTGTTTGATGGTTTGCCGGGACGTGATGCTAAGTCAAGGACTTTCCATAAATTCAAAAAATTTGCGTGATTTGTATGATTTCGTGGCTAAGTCTCCTGCTGTTATGGAAATGTCTTTAAACATAGCTGCGAAGTCTACAGCACAGATTGCGGCTAAAATAGCGCATCTAAGAGGCATTGATTTGTAAAATACACATAAGGTAGGGCTATCCTGTCCAGTGAAAGTTTTGAAGGCTTCACTTCTGCTACCTTTTAATTCCGCTCTTAATGATAAAAGAATGTTCTTCAAAAAGTTCAAAAAGTTACCCGTTAGATCTCATGTCCAATCAGACTTTTGAGCTTTCTCTTTAATGGATGAAAAACGCGAGAAAAGATGACTAGTGATTCACGATTTCTTATTCACACTGTATTAGGCCACAGAGAAATCACTAAGTAAATACAGCTTTGTGTCAAAACTGAGTGATTACCTAGATTTTGTACGACTATTTTTGTTCTTTTGTATCTTGTTATTATAACAAAAGATTCACGGTGTGCATTTCATGTTTATGTTGGAAAAGGTGTAACTAATCGTACGCGAACTCGTTCATATTGGATTGCTGCAGAATAAGTACAACTTGTTACATGTTTAACTGACCACAATAGTTTTTTTAATTACTCGTATACCAATGATAGTTCTGCATTCCCTCATTAACGGCATTCTCTCTTTCACTCTTTGTAAAAGTGTGTTATCAAAGAAATAAACACGTGATAAAGGCAATTTGTGAAATTCGAAAGAACAGGTACGTGGTTTCACAAACTTTATTTCTCACGGCCGTACTAGACTAAGCAACTCCTTTAATTTAAAAACACCAATCTGTGAAACGAGCCCCTTTCAGGCCTCCTACTTAAATGGCATTGTGAAACTTTGGAATTACTCTTGTTCTATTGCTCCTTCTTCTAGTTTTTCGCGTCCGCTCTCCTTCCAGCTTTTCGTCAAACAAACACTTTTTGACTGCCTGAGACATTGACATTGACTAGCCCTGCACGTAGACACTAGTTAGAACTTGCTCGTGCTACAAGCTAGAGGTGTAGTTAGTACTATGTTATAAACCAAATAAAGTTGTTAAAAAAGTTGTTAATTCAAATGGCAGGAATTGAAGCAAATGCATACATCAAGGTGAATATGATTAAATAAGCACTTATAAAAGAATATCAAGTCTTTCAGTTCTCTGTCGTAGGTAAGAGGGAGTAAGAGGGTAATAAGTCTGTCTGTCTGTCTGTCTCTGCAGGACATCTCGCCAATCCTGGTTTGTAAGATCCATTTGGTAGCGCGTCGCTGCACTCGCTCGACATGTGCCTTCAGGGAAACCTGAGCGGGCGACCAGACTTGAGTAGCGCAGC
>NC_142673.1:28874046-28884046 GCF_964200805.1 Pocillopora damicornis
TCTCTTCTCAGAATGACTTCTTCTTCCGCCAACCAATCCCTGCCACTTGCACACGTGATGATCGTACGCACTGCTTGCAAGGAAGCTTACAAATTTGGAAATACAAGAGAGCGAGGACGCTCATCGCGCGTCACAACAGTTCGGCTTTCCTTGCTTACCTCACGGTGTGTTGGGTATTATATGACGACAATAAAATCAAAGCCCTCCTCAATGAACTAGAATAAAACTCTGTCTCATTCTTGTAATTACAACCTTGTATAATTTTCCTGATCAGAAATGCTACCGATCGCTGCTCCTGTCGGGTTTGATCGCTTACAGCATTGGATACCTATCATTAGGACCAGCCCCCTTTTTATCATTTCTTCCCGATGGGTATGTACCTTCCGTCACATGCATGTTTTCAATGTATGATTAAAGCTATTTGCTTGTCAAACGGATTTGGTGAGTTTGCCAAAGGTAAATATCTATCTATTGCTGAGACTAACATCTTTTTGCTTGTTAAAATCAACAGAACCAGACAAGTTAGCTATACGTTGAATAATTTTGATGATTTGGTGGGAAGATTGTGTATAGATTTATTTTGCCTCTGATTCATTTGGGCTAATAAAGTAGACAGTAGCGTATGTGCCGATCAATTCGAAGCTTTAACATAACCTCCCCCCGCGGGAAACCCCTCGGGCAAACTCCCAGGCAAGCCGCCGGGCATTTGAACTTTTGAAGATTATTTCGATCAAATTCTTGCCCCTGGAGAAGCTTTCTACATATTGACCAAGCTTTAAAACCTAGACCTTGTACAACTTTTCCTCTGAGCCATTCGCTCGTAAAAATGAACCTTTCACCCTAAACACCTCCATTTAAAGATATAATGGCACTTGAATTCCGCAAGAAAGACCTGACACTTCCGGTTCAAATCCCTTACTCCACCCCGGCAAAGTTAAAATTTTCCACCCCCTGAAAACGGACAACGCTCAAATGTCCATGGGGGATGCTGAAGTTTCGAACCGATCGGCGCATTATCGTGCTCAATTTGTAAGATCCAGATTTAAAAGGCACTTTGTGATAGTGGAAATTTAGGAGGGTCCTGCAAGTGGCAACCTTTTACAGATTTCATTGCAGTTATCTATTTTTATAAAATTAATCACTAATTTTAAACTGTATATTATCGTTGCAGCGAGGTATGGCTAGTATGCGTTGCCATGGCGTTTTCGGGATTCGTTGCCTCATTTTTCTATGTGCCATTATTGCCTGAAATCATGATAGCTGCAAGGTGAATGGCTCATTGCCATGTCTGTTTCAATATACCAAGAGAAACACTTTATCCTCTCTTGAACATACTGAAGATCAGAAATCACGTGATCTAACTAACTGGGAACCCAGGCCAGGCTGCGAACCAGTGTGTTTCATATACCCATGACTCGATAACTTAGCCAGTAGAAACGTTTTCGTGCCCAGTGCCGCGTGAAGACTTTCTTGATCGTGGAAATTTTGCCTGGGTTTCGTTGAAGTCTGCCAAGTCATCATGAGCAAACTCAATAAAGCATTTTAGAAAGCATTTTATTTATGTATTCCAAGATACGCTGACACAGAAAAGTAAAACCAATCAGAAAACCTTCGCAACCGAATGCAATCAAATTGTCATTTTGTAACAGTATCCATCATAAAAATACGACTAGCATTTAACAATTTAATTTTCTAATAATCGGTTTTATACTTAGTCTGTTTTAAGGCGTACCGTTTTCATGAGAAAAATCTGTTCTCTCATGGAAATCGATGCCAAAATAGGGGTGTGTGAAGTGAAACTGATTAGAAAAGTGCAAATGTCTTCACTTTTATTTACCGACGGGGCTTGACATTGTCAATTTCTCAAGGTGGGGGAGCGACTATTAACCCGGGTGCATCTTATAGCCGAATAAATATGGAATAAACATTTGTTTTTGGGCAGGGAAAATGGGATGCCTGACAATGAAGAAACAAATGCAGAGCTTTCAAGTCTTTACACAAGCGTGTATTACTTAGGGTATGTATTCTGTCTTCAACTTTGATATATGAAAACCTTGCAGTCAAGTCGCGGTGCAACAATCTATTACATTCAGACTTTGATTCCAAACGAAATACCAGCCGTCTGCCAGTTAGTAACTTTCGCTTCTACTAATGCTGAATACTTCGATTTTTGATGCTCTATATTTCCGATGCCATAGCCACAACTAATGCTATTGCTTCCGCTTGTGCTTCTCAGTTGTTTTTTTTCGTTATTGTGGTTATTATAATTTGTATTAATAATGTTTTACAGAGCTTTTATCGGTCCAAGCCTCGGAGGTGCTTTTGACGAGCATTTTGGCTTTCAGTGGGCAATGACGGTATGTAGATATAGTGTTATCCCGCGCCTTAAAGCCACCTCGATAGCTCTGGCCATTTTTTTGAAACGGCCATTCATCTCACATAAATAAATTAAAAAAAACCCTCGTCAATGCAGTCACCCCTTTAAATGGTCAACGGCTACATTAAAAAGTCTCATACAGTAGACTCCTACATAATTTTTATTCATGAAATTGACCCTGCCTCGCTAATACGGCCATTTTTTGCTGGCCGATTGGAGTCCAAATTAACATGTGTATCCCAGTTAAGGTTGTTGTCGGAGTTAGGTTTCCGCTAATGAAAAGAAAGAACTTTGGCTCAGTCAACTCAACTAAAATGAAAGACATACGATGAAGTGCCATTAATTAAGGACCAAAACTAGTACTCTGTGTTTCGTTCAAATAAGTGGCGTTCGAGGGTATAACAATACCAAAAAGGTGCAACCAATCAATAGCGATCTTCCTCTTCACGGAAGAGGTTGAGAGTCCAAACATTTGATCTTGTTTTCAACCTTCCACAGTTATCACCCTTTTCATATCGACACCCGATACCTGCATCTAAAAGCACTCTCGAACTGTAAAAGGACTAATGCATGGTGTGTACAAATGTTGTGTTTTCAAACCCTATTTGTTAGTGTTGAAAGACTGTCTAAAGGCCGGCTATTGTGCCGAGAGGTTCAAGTGTAGTAATGAGTTTCCTTTCTCATTTTGCAGATTGCAGGTCTCATAAGTTTTGCTCAAGTAAGTACACCTTTATAAGAATGGATTTTGCTCTAATGCTGTCTGAATTTGAACTTCGTGCGCTAAAAGGGGTATAGGGTTTTTGACCGCGTGAGACTGATGGCGCAAGCTTAAAAAATGTCGAGAAGCAAAACAAATATGGCGGCTCTTTAGGATTGCACGGATAATTTCAAAAAAGGTGTGTAAAAATATATATGTCCCCATTATGGGCTCTGGGAATTCCAGCAACGACACCCAATGTATTCCTTTTACGCCTGAAAAGGGCCAACACAGCTTACATCGTAACATGTTCTTTCTGACTCCAAATACTAAATTAGGTTTTGTTTACGTCACTTAAGTCTGAAAACGAGTTGATCATCTTCCATACTTTTTATCCCGATTTCTGTTGTGTTAAATGACTAAAAAATTTCTTTTAGTCATTTAATGGGAGGTAAGCTAGTACCCCCAGCCCTTCCTCGATGCACGTTAGTAGGGTTTCCCTGGGAATTTGCCGTTACTCATTCTTACTCCTGGTGCGCGAGAGGGGTCAACGACCCTGGATAAGGCTCTGAGTCCAAAGCGCTCACAACTAGGCCACCGCGTCATTCATTCTAATTGGACAGAAGAAGAAGGGTATCTTCTGATGGATATACATTCATGTAAAACGAAGTTAAACAATAATTAATTTGTTTCAATTTACTATTTTATTTTATATTTTTAGGCACTCGTTGTGCTTATATTTACATTGGTGGAGAAGGTGTCCCGAGGGTCAGTAATTGTTGTAATATTTTCGTGAAATCCTGAATTATTCCAGTAATTGTTGTTGTTAGCGTGGTTCTCCTTAGCGATGAACAACAGAAAGAGTAGAAGCTAGTAGAGACTCAGGTAATATGGTTCATTTCGTGTCTCGCAATTTTTTTTCGGATACTGAAACTTCTGGTCAGAATATCAAAGCAGAATGCCTGATCAATGATTGTCATGTAATAATCTAGTTCTCAACGATAGGATGAACAACTTTCTTAGATTTGTTGTCAGATCATGTAGTTACTCATTTCAAACAAACAAGAAAAGAAAAAGTTTGAGCACGTGGTACTAACGACTAAAATAGTTTGAGGTGGTTTTGACTTCTACCGCCAATTGTGCTCCATTCGTTCATCTTTGTATGACTTGAAATAATTTCACTGTTCTTTTCTTTAGGAAATGTTCCAATCAGACAGAAGAGAAACTCTCTTTGTTAAACTAAAGCACTTTTAGCAACGAAACGAAATGGCAAAGATACAAGAAAGAAAACAAAGGAGAACGAGAACAAAGTCTGGAAAGCAATTTGGATTCTTGCACTTGGAATCCTGGACACGGTGTTTCTCTAAGATTCTCGCTGGTTTTTGTCAAAATGACAGGAATTGCCATTTTTCACTGATCAGAACGCCCTGCTCGTGAGAAAACACACTTATGCCAGTCCCCTTCCCGGCCAGTCCCTGGCTACTTCCCCTCTTGAAACAGAGGAGACTTGAAATGGATGGTGCTATGATATTTTTATAACAGGAGTGAAGTAAATTCAAATTTCGCCCGTTAATACTGGATTTGATTGTTTCACTCGTGCGATTGGTTTCTAAGAGTGATGTAGCAACGTTTTTTGTTTTCTGATTTAGTTTAAGGATTTCGTACTGTCTCTGTGAATGATTTTTTACTTTATTCCTCGGGCGGCTTTGAGGGAAAAACAATATTGGGCCTTTTCCCGAAAGAACAGAAAATAATTCCATAAGTTATTATAAAAAGCAAACAAGTGACCACACAATAAAACAAACAATTTCTGAGAGAGCGCAAAGTGTTTCTTTGACATTTATTTCAGATAAATTAAGACCGACATGCCCATGGTGCTTTAACCACAAAAGCATCTCGCAACTGGCTTGTGTCACGTTACAATTTGATATCCTTCCTTGTGTGCAGGCAACATCTGACTAAAGAAATGAAATCTGATTTTCCAATTTTTGACATAATTGAAAATGCCATGCCATAGTAGCACAGTGCCAGCTTCGTTCCCATTTTCCCGCAGTATTTTCGTTAACGTTTCCCATAATACCTTTTCCTAGCCATTTTCATCCCCAGTTGCATTCCACTTATTCCACTTGAGAAGAATACTAATGAATCCGTGACACATTAAAATGCTTAAACGACATTGGGTGTCTAGGGTGGTGTAAAGCGTCTGCCCATGGAGCCTTTTAGTCAGACTACTATAAAACCAAGCGAGTTGTGCTGCTCCACACAGCGAGTCGAACGCCACAGGCACCACAACTAAACCAGTAAGACCAAAACCACAGGTAAACCATGCAACCTTTGACAATGCTGATGGTCATCTCAAATAGAAGGAGCCTTTGACGAATCAAGTCACCATCACACTCTGTTGAGCCAACAGTAATTGTTGCAGGGTAATTTAATATTATCAACTGAATTGATAACGTAAATTGGCCACCATAAAGAGTTTCGAAGCTGATGTTTCGAGCCTTAGCCCTTCGTCATTCGCTCCGACTTACCCCCGTTATTTAGTAATTGCTGCAGTTTAATTTAACAAATTGAACACAATTTTTCTATCATCTACAAAGTACTGTATCATAGAAATGTGGTCAACAGTGTTCACTGCAAAGTTTTAAACATTGTTGACATCATTTCTATCATTAATATACCAGTAATTAATGGATGGCAATAGACTCTATTACCCTTACTTGTTTATACTGCTCACTTAGTTTTAATTTTGTGCCCTTTGCTTCGGCATCGGAAAGTTATTCTACGAGGTGGTCTTTTTCGTAATTTAAACGTTACCGTCCGAGAAACGGCTTTCTCTTCCTCAAGATTTTCCCTTCCCCTTTTTCTTTTACCTCGACAAGTTCGTCTTCAAAAATGTCTCCTTATATACAGATCTTAAAATTTTGAAACTCGTCACCGCCCATTTATGCGCAAATTTGCGACTGAGTTTTCCAAGAGAAATTTTTTTCTCTAAGATGGTGAGGACTGCTTAGCGGTGCGTTACGAGCACTTTTCAATCCCTCCAGTAATTATAAAAGAAGATTATTGAACAGTAATACTGAAATGAGATGTTATAATGTTATTCTCTGATGTTCAAGTTAAGTCAAGGTATGAGACTGACCTTCTCATTCCCGGTAACTTTTATTTCAAATTATTCTTACTTATTTTAGTTTTACGCAACACCGTTGCGAGCTTACTTCTCTGGGGTAGGGTTTGACGTCATTTAAGACACGAGACTCTTACCATGTGCCCTCGAAGTTTGTCGGTTAAATTATAGAGTTGTTGTTGTTGTTGTTGTTGTTGTTTTGTTATTGTTGTTGTTGTTCTATGACAGACTGTTTAACGTCTCCATTCACCCTTCCTCCAGTCGCCTTACCTTGCCGATTGCACAACCATACAAATAGTCTATCCATCAATTATACTCATATCATCATTGTTTCTTTTCTTTCCGGCCCACAATTTAAACTACTTTGTCTCCCAATGACCATGCAAGACATTAAAATTCAATAAATATTCATTTCATTTATTTATCGAATAATTTGACAAAATCATATATATATCGTGTTCCAGACTGCTCAGACTTCCTTCTTTAGTTTCATTCAGGTTCTTATAACTTTGCCATTTCATTTCGTCATAAGTCTTGCCTTAATTCAACAAAGAGAGCTTCTCTTCCTTCCGATTGGAATTTCTTCTAAAGAAAAGAATCGTAAAATTAATTCAAGACACACAAAGATGATCAAATGGACCACAATGATCTTTAGTAAGAATTTGAAAAAACTCAAACTATTTCATTCGCTTGCGTCTCGTGCTCGCTATCTTTTTTATTTGTGTGCAACTGCATATTCTTGCAACAGTTCAAGAAGGAGTAATAATCTATGGTTAACTCTTTGACTCCTAAAAGGGACTCGCATCCAATTTCTCCAGACAATATCACCCTGAATTCACACATTACGGTCACAAGAACAAAGGAAATGATCAGCGACTAAAGAACCTCTTAATCGTTACGCAAATTCTCCTCAGTTGTCAACACCTAAGAAATGTTTACAGGGCAGTATGGAGAAAATGCATATTGATGTCACGGTGTAAAGGGTTAAGAAGATATCGTGATATGACAATTATTGATGCACAAGTAGTAATTCTCTAAAGCTGAAGCATTTTTTGTGCAAACTGTAAATACTAAAAGAAATGGCTTGACGCGTCAATCTCGTCACCAAAGTCTCTCCTGTTCCCGCTGTTCTTTGGTGAGAACTAGAACATAGGAGCCCTTGGGGTAGTAATGAAGAGAGAACCTAGAAACGTGGTAGACGGAAAGCAGCAAAATTTCCTGGTGTAAAACGGTACATAAGATTCCTTGCATTAGTGGTTGGGGCACTTTAATATGGTATGAACTATATGCTTATTAGATCCGCTATTGATTAACTTTCAGAAAAGAGTTATATGTAAACCCCGTGAAGTTATTTATCTGCATATTAACGATAACTGTTTTAAAAAATAATTCAGGATTTAAAGAACACACTCCAAACATTTATTAACCTTTGAGACGCATTTTCCACCAATGTGAAGATAAGCTACGTCAATGCCTAAAAACATCAAAGCAACAATGTTACCTAACATTTATCCTTGTTCGACCCAGTGGTGCACAAACATATTTTTTTTTTCTTAAACTCCTCAGCAGGCCTAACTCTCAAATCCTCCAATTTGATTGGCTACGGGTTTTTACAAAATAAGGACCACAATCCGGAATCTCTTCCACGCCAATCGCGAAAAAAGCGGAAAAAGCAAAGCGGTCGGTCTCTATGAGATTGAACTGTACCCTTGGTCTTAAATGCAGCCTCCGACCTTCGGCCTCTGGCCGTATTGAAGACCTCGAGTACAGCTTCTCTCTCATGGGGACCTTCCGCCAGGTAAATTACAAATAATAACATATATTTCTACAAGGAAATACTATTTTTCTCCTGTGCAATCAGTGTGAATAACGCGCTGGCTTAATTGTGAGCGCGCTGAACTCTAACCAGTGTCTTTGACGCAACTAAGCAAAAGAAATGTAATTGAGGATTACCTTTACACTCAATTGACATGCGGTCTTTCAGCCACAATTTATAATTTCCTTTAGCTAATGGACAGCTGTTTAAAAATTTTGACCCATTCTTAAGTGAGAACAGTAATACCCCACCGAATTTACTGACGTATCTCATCTTGGAGAGTCTTTGTCTATTTCTTTGCTGAATTCTTACCTGTTCATCTTCATTAATTTTTATTTCTCGTAACCGATCAATATTCCCTTCTTTTCCTTTTCTGTTTAAGCTAAACTCTCGTAACCTGCACCTCAAAGTACTAAACTGATTTTGATATCATGAATGCCAGCCAAGAATTGCCGCACAATTCCATTTTCATTCTCAAAGTGAAAGCAAGTGTTATATTATCGTCCGTTCTTCCTCTATATTTTGCCGGTTATGACAGGCGAGGCTTCCCATCTCACCCCACTTACCAGTAGTCATAGTACCCGCATACCACTACATGCATAAAATCTGCGGTAACTGTTTTACTTTTCATCTGCAGTAACTATTTTGCACTTGCCGAATATATGTATTTATATTTTTTGCAGTAGTAGCAGCAGCTGCAGATATTCCGTAGTTGCAATAACTACTTTAAATCTTCAGCAACTGTTACATATCTGCTGCAACTATTTTATTTTTCTTGCAACTGTTTGATTTGCAGTAGTGGATCACTGTACAAATCCATTTTGAAAAGGTGTACTTACAAGAGCAAGGCCTATTAGAGCTGCAACCTGGAAAAAAAAAGGAAAACTTACAAAACTACTTGAATCTTTTGGCACAAGAGCCAGCTTGTGAACAGAGTCTTTCTGCAATAAAAAAATTGGGTCACGTCACGTCCAGTCACGCCATTTGTACACACTATGAGTATATTTGTTTAGAGTCAGTATGTAGTGCTCTTCCTTACAGGTTAGTAAAGCTTAGGTGCGTCAACTTCGCAAACGAAATATTAACTCCTACGTGAGGCTCAGTAATTTGGTAGGTCACATTTACATACCGTCACTGCCCACGCAAAACCAAAATGTTCGGCAAGAGCACCTCCGAGGCTTGGACCGATAAAAAGTCTGTTAAAATAATTATTCAAGAGACTCAAAACACAGAAAAAAAGAAAACTGAGAAGCAAAAAGGAAATGTAATGTATACCTAAATCTGTCTTTTTTTTTTTTTAGAAGCGTCTATTAATACAAGGACCATCTTGCCCGATCAGATAGCCAATCAGAACATAGGATTCACTTAAGCGGAAACAGTAGCATCAGGAACAGCAGGAATAGCAGCAGCAGTAGTGGCGGCAGTAGTAGTACTAATAGTAGCAGTAGCAGGAGCAGTAATAGCGGCAGTAAGAGCAACAGCAGCAGAAGAAATATTACTATCAGCAGCAGTAACAGAAGCAGTCAAAGTAGCAGCAGTAGTAGCAATAGAGGTAGCAGTAGAAATATAGCAGTAGCATTAACAGCAAGAGTCTGAACAGTAGTATCAGTAGCAGCAGTAACAGTAGCAGTACCAGAAGCAGAGGCAGAAGCAGAAGCAGAAGCAGTAGCAGTAGCAGTAGCAGTAACAGTAGCAGTAGCAGTAGCAGAAGCAGTAGCAGTAGCAGTAACAGTAGCAGTAATAGTAGCAGTGGCAGTAGTAGTAGCAGAGCAGAAGCAGTAGCGGTATAACAGTAGTTATACTAGTAGCAATAGCAGTTGCAGAAGCAGTAACAGAAGTAGGTGTAGCAATAGCAGTAGCAGTAGCAGAAGTATGAGTAAGAATAAGTAGTAGCAGCAGCGGTAGCAATAACAGCAGCAGTGACAGGAACAGGAGTTCCTCATCGGCAGATGGCTCGTAGTTTGTTCGGAATAAAGCTTGATA
>NC_142673.1:28891546-28989046 GCF_964200805.1 Pocillopora damicornis
AATTGAAATCGCTGTTTACCAGGTTCGTACTTACTGTGTAGAGAAACCCTCCGAAAACTGGAGCAAAGGAATTTCCACCAAGAGAAGATAGCTGCATTCCTGCCTAAACACATTATGGAATTTACAAGGGAAAAATCACTCATATCATTCCAAGAAAAAGTAAAATAAATGAATGATTAAAGGATTGTCTTTCTGGTAGAACTAAAAGAGCAACAATCATGCTGTCTGAATAGAACAGAATATAGTCTCCAGTTCTGAAAATCTCTTTCTTTACTAATGCTTTTTGATTTTTTTTTAAAGATTCGACTAGTCACTATTCACAGATGTGCGTCGGTACATGTCCCTAGCAACTACATTATACTCTTTGAAGTGAACCGTGTGACAAGTCGTGCTGTGATTGTATTTGGATATCGCAATGAAAAAAACCTGAACGAAATAAGCAGCAATCAGAAAGTTGTACTTGTTCTAAAAAAATGTCAGTGATCAACAGTCCAAAATAAAGCGCTGCGGAGAAATTTGAAAACACGGGCATTCACACACGGTTAGGTCGTCGTCCACAATAATCCGGATTTAAATCGAGCTTTCCAAACATAACAAAGTCACTGCTTTTATATTTTGGCAGAATGAGCACTGTTATCATGCTTGCAAATAGTGGTTGCAGCCAATGGTTGTCGCGTATACAAATTTATCCGGCATATTGTGGACAGAAAACGTTTCATCCGTTTGGACGGATATAAGTTTGTTGCGTTGCCATAGTGAAAAAGTCGTTTTCATATTTATCTACCATAGTTTGAACGGAGCCTTAGAATAACAGCTCATGAATTATTAAAATCTAAATGCAAACATACAGCAATTGCTCCGGCATTATTTGGAAACCTCTGCAGCATGAAAGTGAGTACAGCAGTTTCAGCTGCCGCTGCCCCAATTGCTGATGTTATTCGTAACACAAAACAAAAGACTATAAACATTGTTGGATCAAAAATCATTTCCCCAAATCTAGAAAACAAAACACATTTAAACACATTATATCCTCATAAAAGAATTCACCAGAAATAAAGTTCTCAAACCTCTCTCGATATTGAAGTTATCATTAGGGATCGGTCATGATTTATCGCCTAAGGAGTTCCGGGAGGGAGGGGGGTGGGGTTGGCTCTGTAATATTTCTATGACCTCCCCCCTCCTCATGTCAACAGTTAATTGGCAGTCAATATTATACAATTCCCCCATTATACTCTGTTGGTGGCGGCTGTGGTGATGTTATGTGCAGTACAGCATGCGCAATAGAACATCAAGGAATCACATTAACTATTTGACACTAAAGTACGGAGTTTCTACTTACCCCATTAACATCAAAGATGTTCCAGCGATAAAAATACCTGTTAAAAGTATATTGCATGCACCATATTTGGGCACCTGAAATAAAAAATGGATTTCATGTTACTTGATGGATTGGTTAGATTCTTCTGAATTCAATTTATGTTTTAGCTTTTTGGTGAACGAGTGACGTTAGGTAAAATGAGTTATACCTTGCACCTTCTTTAAATAAAAAGGAATTTATTACGCAGTACATGTACTTACAAGAACTCCCCATGGTGGTGAGGTTAGGAAAATTGCAAAGGCGTAGGATCCAAATATCAATCCAACATAAATTTTGGTTATGCCTCTATCTTCTGCCTAAAAATTAACAAGTTAAGATGAAGTGTAAGTAATGAATACATCAGATTCAGTCGCAAAATGAACTGAAGGTGCGGGGATTATACATGTGGCGCGGCATGATTTCGATTTCAACCAATGAAAATTCAGTCCTTAAGGAAGGCTTTTAAGGGGAAAGTTCTGTTGCAATTACCATAAAACTTCCGTTAAATATAGGGCGACATGATTGTACTTACCTCACTCGGTAAGAATGGCGCGTAAACTGAGTATGCTGCGTATAGGACGAAGTAAACCAGGCACATTGAAAGAAGGAGGACTATGTTACGCGCATTCCATGTTTCTTCTATCGTCTCCGGACGGGTTTCGCCTGTACTCTTAGGTACCAGAATCTCTGAACTGCTTTCCTTCATGGTCGTTTACTTGTGTTCGAGTGGCAAGGTTTAGTGGGCGAGTCTCTGTTTGAGAATGTTTGAATTACTACGTTGCCGTATTTGCTGTATTTCGGCCGATATTTTTCGAAAAGTTATTTTACATCTGCTTGCATAAAACTTATGCAGTCGCGACAAACATGTTAAGATCAAGTCAGAGGGCTTTCTCACCTTTGTGTGTTAAAATATGGAGAGCAAAACTTCCTTCGCATAATTTATGCTAAATTATGTCTCTGCTGTCATCTGCAATCAGTTACCAAGGGCTAACGGATTAAAAAAGATCGTCAGATATTTTGAATGAAATAAGAGTGGTGTAATGGGGATAAATAAAGAGCTCTTATGTGTCACAAATTTTTAAAAGCCTCCTTAGGGCTGTATTTTAACTGCTGCGTTCTTATGTAAAGATTGAATACTGATAAGAAGAAATTAGAGATACGATTGTTTTCTGTGAAAATCAGTTCAAGAAAGCGAAGAATAAGGGTCGAGTTTAGTAGATTCCGACCCTTACTCTTTCGTGAGCCATAAAAACAAATATATATATAACTAAAAGTAGACAGAAATGAAAGAAACCAGAATTTAAGTGACTCCTGGCGATATAGATTACAAGCAGCCCCGGTCTTTGGCTTTGCCCGTCGCGCAATTTGAAAGAAACCCTGTATAAAGGCCGGGGGCTGCTTTTGATACAAGATAATATGGTTTTATTACATGAGTTGATAATGTATTTTGGCCAACGTAAAATGTTCCTAATGCTGACATTTCGTGCGTTTTCCTTCCGTCAGAGGAATTTTGAGTTGTGTGTGGTTCATCTACAGAAGAAAAGAGCTACGTTATTGTTGGTATCATGGTAACGTGAAAAACGGCTCTCCAGACCGGTTGCCTAGATGTAGGGAAACGTCGTAAACTGCCGTATTGTGCTGAGAATGATCTGGGAGATTAAAGTGTTTAGCAACTGGTTTAGATGACTGTGTCTTTTCAAATCCTTTCTTTGTCACGAAGTTGTTCCTGGAATCACTCGCCAGGTCGTCTTCTTGTTTCGCTGATGTCTTAGATTTCAATCAATGCAAGTTAAGTAACGGATGACCTTGGCTTGGATACAGGAGAAGTGATCAGTGATTACTGCACTTTTACAAAGCTAAGTGTTACTTACTGTTTTATCTGTTATAAAACCTATGAATAGAGCTTAGGAGGCGTTAATAGTGGCAAATAAGAAGAACACAAGACCAGTCTGTGTGAGATTTTGACCCAACTACAAGGAAAACAGATGAAAATTTAGATAAAGTTATGCACGTAGTTTATCGGTGTCAAAATAAATTTAAGACATTCCTTTTTGAATAAAGACAATGAAATGTCTGTTTGTACTGATTAAAAACCCTGTACTTGTGTTTTGGAAATATAATTTATGTAACTTCAAAATGGATGTTGTGAAGTGGTAATTTCGCGTCGTGCCGCGAAAAAATGACAGTTTTCGTCTGAAACTATATTTTTAATTTAAAAGTCAAACTTACACTTCGCAATGCGCACTCATTCGATTGGTTGAAATCACGCATATGATTTTAGATCAAATGGCACTCCATTCAGTTCAATAAACATTATGAATAAGATTTTGATTTCAAGCTGGTATTCAGAATATTTTTATCTCCCCCAGATAAAGCAAGTATCGCGTGAGAGTTGCATATCAACATTTGATATCATACACATGACAGGGTTGGTCAGAAGCTGGTATTAAGAATATTTTTATCTCTTTTAGATAAAGCAAGTATCGCGTGAGAGTTGCCGATCAACATTTGGCATCAAACACATGACATAGTTAGTCACAGAAAAGTGCTTAAGATACGCAGACGACAAAAGCAATGTTCAAAGTGCCCCCCTACCCCCCTCTAGGAAACTGCGCAAAAAGCGCGGCCTTTGATGGTTTGAATTTATAGGAAATAATGAAAATATTCGTATCATTGTAACTGGGTGCGGCGGATACTTATCAACTGATTCATACGTCAGCGAGCTTCACTGATATATGATAGCACAATGGCAGCTTCGTTCCCGCTTTCCCGCTATTTTCGTTAACGTTTTCCATAATACCTTTTCCTTGCCATTATCATCCACAATTGCATTCCACTTATCTCCACCAACTGAGAAGAATACGAAGAAATCCGTGACACATACATTAAAATGCTCAAAACTTTAAACTGCAGTGGGTGTCCTGGGTGCTGTAAAGCGTCTGTCCATGGAGCCTTTTAGTCAGACTACTGAAACTAAGCGAATTGTGCTGCTCCAAAACAGCAAGTCGAACGCCACAGGTACCACAACTAAACCAGTAAGACCAAAACCATAGGGAAACCATGCAACCCTAGACAACGCTGATGGTCGGCTCAAATAAAAGGAGCCTTTGACTTTAATGAAAATCAAGAGTCACGAAGCAAGTCACCATCACACTCTGTTGAGCCAGCAGTAATTGCTGCAGGGTAATTTAGTATTATCAACTGAATTGATAACGTAAATCGGCCACCGTAAAGAGTTTCGAAGCTGATGTCTCGAGCCTTAGCCCTTCGCCATTCGCTTTGACTTACCCCCGTTATTTAGTAATTGCTGCAGTTTAATTAAACAAATTGAACACAATTTCCATCATCTACAACGTAGTGGATCATAGACGTGTGGTCAACAGTGTTCACACCAAAGTTTTCAACATTTCTATCATTAATGTACTAGTAATTAATGGATGGCAATTGACTCTATTACCCTTACTTGTTTTTATTGTTCACTTATTTTTTATTTTTGTGCCCTTTGCTTCGGCATCGGCAAGTAATTCTACGAGGTGGTCTTCTTCGTAATTCAAACGTTACCGTCCGAGAAACGGCTTTCTCTTCCCTCCGCTTTTTCTTCCACCTCGACAAGTTCGACTTGAAAAATTTCTCCCAGTATACAGATCTTAAAATTTTGAAACTCGTCACCGTCCATTTTTTTTCGTAAATTTTGCAATTGAGTTTTCCAAGAGTGGTTTTCTCTAAGATGGCGTGGACTGCTGAGCGTTGCGTTACATATTGTGTTATTTTTATGATCAATAATATTTTTGACAATGGCTCTCTCCACCAATGAGCGCACATCAATCCCTACAGAAATTGAAAAAGTATTCTTGAACATTAATACTGGATTAAGATGTTATAATGGTATTCTCTGTCAAATTAAGAGACTGACGTTCTCATTCCCGGTAACTTTTATTTCAAATTATTCTTGCTTATTTTGGTTTTACGCAACACCGTTGCTAGCTTACTTCTTTGGAGTAGGGTTGACGTCATGTAAGACACGAGACTCTTACCAAGTGCTTTCGAAGTTTGTCGGTTAAATTATGGAGTTGCTGTTGTTGTTGTTGTTGTTGTTGTTATTGTTGTTGTTATTGTTGTTGTTCTATTACAGACTGTTTAACGTCTCCATTCACCCTTCCTCCAGTCGCCTTACCTTGCCGATTGCACAACCATACAAATAGTCTATCCATCAATCATACTCATATCGTCATTACTTTTTTTCTTTTCGGCCCACAATTTAAACTGCTTTGTCTCCCAATGATTATGCAAGACATTAAAATTCATTCAATATTCATTTCATTTATTTATCGAAGAATTTTTACAAAATCATATAAATGATGGTCGTCCAGGAATCAAAATGTTTTCCAAACTGCTCAGACTTCCTTCTTTAGTTTCATTCAGGTTCTTTTAACTTTGCCATTTCATATCGCCATAAGTAGTGTCTTAATTTAACAAAGAGAGCTTCTCTTCCTTCCGATTGGAATTTTTTCTAAAGAAAAGAATCGTAAAATTAATTCAAGACACACAAAGATGATCAAATGGACCACAATGATCTTTAGTAAGAATTTGAAAAAACTCAAACTATTTCATTCGCTTGCGCCTCGTGCTCGCTATCTTTTTTATTTGTGTGTAACTGCATATTCTGATGACAGTTCAAGAAGGAGTAATAATCTATGGTTAACTCTTTGACTCCTAAAAGGGACTCGCATCCAATTTCTCCAGACAATATCACCCTGAATTTACACATCACGGTCACAAGAACAAAGGAAATGATCAGCGACTAAAGAACCTCTTAATCGTTACGCAAATTCTCCTCAGTTGTCAACACCTGAGAAATATGTACAGGGCAGTATGTAGAATATGCATAAAGATGTCACGGTGTAAAGGGTTAAGAAGATATCGTGATATGACAATCATTGATGCGCAAGTCGTAGTACTCTAAGGCTGAAGCATTTTTTGTGCAAACTGTAAATACTAAAAGAAATGGCTTGACACGTCAATCTCGTTAATAAAGTCTCTCCTGTTCCCGCTGTTCTTTGGTGCGAACTAGAATATAGGAGCCCTTGGGGCAGGAATAAAGAGAGAACCTAGAAACGTGGTAGACGGATAACAACAAAATTTCCTTGTATAAAACGGTACATAAGATTTCTTGCATAAGTGGTTGGGGCACTTTAATATGATATGAACTATATGCTTATTAGATCCACTATTGATTAACTTTCAGTAAAGAGTTATATCTAAACCCCGTGAAGTTATTTTTCTGCATATTAACGATAACTGTTTAAAAATATAATTCAGGACTTCAAGAACACACTCCAAATATTTGTTAACCTTTGAGACGCATTTTCCACTAATGTGAAGATAAGCAACGTCAATGCCTAAAAACATCAAAGCAATAATGTTACCTAACATTTGTCCTTGTTCGACCCAGTGGTGTATAAACATATATTTTTTTTTCTTAAACTCCTCAGCAGGCCTAACTCTCAAATCCTCTAATTTGATTGGCCACGGGTTCTTGCAAAATAAGGACGACAATCCGGAATCTCTTCCGCGCCAATCGCGAAAAAAGCGAAAAAAGCAAAGCGGTCGGTCTCTATGAGATTGAACTGTACCTTTGGTCTTAAGTGCAGCCTTCGACCTTCGGCCTCTGGCCGTATTGAAGACCTCGAGCACAGCTTCTCTCTCATGGGGACCTTCCGTCGGGTAAATTACAAATAATAACATATATTTCTACAAGGAGATACTATTTTTCTCCTGTGCAATCATTGTGAATAACGCGCTGGCTTAATTGTGAGCGCGCTGAACTCTAAGCAGTGGCTCTGACGCAACTAAGCAAAAGAAATGCAATTCAGGATTACCTTTACACTGAATTGACATGCGGTCTTTCAGCCACAATTTATAATTTCCTTCAGCTAATGGACAGCTGTTTAAAAATTTTGACCCATTCTTAAGTAAGAACACTAATATCCCACCAAATTTACTGACGTGTCTCATGTTGGAGAGTCTTTGTCTATTTCTTTGCTGAATTCTTACCGGGTCATCTTTCATTAATTTTTATCTCTCGTAACCGATCAATATTCCCTTCTTTTCCTTTTCTGTTTAAGCTAAACTCTCGTAACCTGCGCTTCAAAGTGCCAAACTGATTTTGATATCATGAATGTCAGCCAAGAATTGCCGCACAATTCCATTTTCATTCTCAAAGGGAAAGCAAGTGTTATATTATCGTCCGATCTTCCTCTATATTTTGCCGGTTATGACAGGCGAGGCTTCCCATCTCACCCCACTTACCTGTAGTCATAGTACCCGCATACCACTACATGCATAAAATCTGCGGCAACTGGTTTACTTTTCATCTGCAGTAACTATTTTGCACTTGCAGAATATATGTATTTATATTTTTTGCAGTAGTAGCAGCAGCTGCAGATATTCGGTAGTTGCAACAACTACTTTAAATCTTCAGCAACTGTTACATATCTGCTGCAACTATTTTATTTTTCTTGCAACTGTTTGCTTTGCAGTTGTGGATCACTGTACAAATCCATTTTGAAAAGGTGTACTTACAAGAGCAAGGCCTATTAGAGCTGCAACCTGGAGAAAAAAAAAAGAGGAAGCTTACAAAACTACTTGAATCTTTTGGCACAAAAGCCAGCCTGTGAACAGAGTCTTTCTGCAATAAAAAATAGGGTCACGTCACGTCCAGTCACGTCATTTGTACGCACTATGAGTATATTTGTTTAGAGTCAGTATGTAGTGCTCTTCCTTACAGGTTAGTAAAGCTTAGGTGCGTCAACTTCACAAACGAAATATTAACTAACTAAGGCTTAGTAATTTGGTAGGTCACATTTACATACCGTCACTGCCCACGCAAAACCAAAATGTTCGGCAAGAGCACCTCCGAGGCTTGGACCGATAAAAAGTCTGTTAAAATAATTATTCAAGAGACTCAAAGCACAGAAAAAAAGAAAACTGAGAAGCAAAAAGGAAATTAATAATACTGGGACCATCTTGCCCAATCAGATAGCCAATCAGAACATAGAATTCACTTAAGCGGAAACAGTAGCATCAGGAACAGCAGGAATAACAGCAGCAGTAGTGGCGGCAGTAGTAGTACTAATAGTAGCAGTAGCAGGAGCAGTAATAGCGGCAGTAAGAGCAACAGCAGCAGAAGAAATATTACTATCAGTAGCAGTAACAGAAGCAGTAAAAGTAGCGGCAGTAGTAGCAATAGAGGTAGCAGTAGAAATATAGCAGTAGCATTAACAACAACAGTCTGAACAGTAGTATCAGTAGTAGCGGTAACAGTAGCAGTACCAGAATCAGAGGCAGAAGCAGAAGCAGTAGCAGTAACCGTAGCAGTAGCATGAACCGTAGCAGTAGCAGTAGCAGTAGCAGTAACAGTAACAGAAGCAGTAGCAGTAGCAGAAGCAGTAGTAGTAGCAGAAGCAGTAGCAGTAACAGTAACAGTAGCAGTAGCAGTAGCAGTAGCAGTAGCAGTAACAGAAGCAGTAGCAGTAGCAGTAGCAGTAGCAGAAGCAGTAGCAGTCGTAATAGCAGAAGCAATAGTAGTAGTAGTAACAGTAGCAGTAGCAGTAGCAGTAGTAGTAGCAGAAGCAGAAGCAGAAGCAGAAGCAGAAGCAGAAGCAGTAACAGTAACAGCGGCGGTAGCAGAGCAAAAGCAGTAGCGGTATAACAGTAGTAATATTAGTAGAACTAGCAGTTGCAGAAGCAGTAACAGAAGTAGGTGTAGCAATAGCAGTAGCAGTGGCAGAAGTATGAGTAAGAATAATAGTAGCAGCAGCGGTAGCAATAACAGCAGCAGTGACGGGAACAGGAGTTCCTCACCGGAAGATAGCTCGTAGTTTGTTCGGAATAAAGCTTGATATGTCTCTGCGCCATACCTTAACAAAGATATTGATGTAATACATCAAAGATGAAGACAGAATATTTACCCCAAATAAGACATGGTGTTGTAAAGGCTGGAAAGCACTGCCTTTGTTTCCTCATTTTCGGGCATTCCATTTTCACTGTAAAATAACAAATAAATATATCACAGAATATCTGAGAAAATTTCGCATGTGTATGCTTAGTGCGACTCTTTGTTGGATACTGTCACAAAATGGCAATTTGATTTAATTCGGTGGGGGGGGGGGGGGGTTTCCAATATCTTACTCTCAGTATATTTTGAAATGCAAAAATGAAGAGCTTTGTACTCAGATTACTAAAGATATCAACCGCCAATAGAGACAAATGGGCGTCCTGCGGAGACTGAGGAGACTCTCAGCAAAAACATGTCGCAGGAAGAGAAGAAGGGGGGTATTGGTAGTCAGCGGCTATGGCACAAAGAGTGCTTAAAAATTCCCAGGTGCCTCGCAGCTTTGTGTTTAAATTGCTCACAATGTGATCAAATACATTTATCAAGCTTGTTTATATTACACACTTCGCTTAAATCCAGGCAAAATCTGCTCACTTACAGAAGCGAGGCGCCTCGGTTCTCTCTCGGCTTTTACGTGGCATGTCCAAGTGCTGTATTTTTTTCTTACCCAGCAGAAACATTAGGCCATTTTAAAGTCTTTATTTAATATCATAAGCGTTTTGCATCGTTTGCAACTAGAAAAATTGCCACTAAAAAAAACTTAATCTATTAAGTATTAATGGCGCGACTAAGAGTATTGGCGGGCTGCTGGATTACGTGTTCTCAGGTTGCGCATGACAAATATTTTGCTAAGTCCTTGTGCTAATGATCCTGCCTCATGGGAATATGAAGCTCACTTGCTTCCACTATGTTTGTGGTGCTTAGTATGTTGCAACAAACATGGCAGTTAGCTACTTACCTTGCAACTTTCAAGATTTCAGGCAATAACGGCACATAGAAAAATGCAGTAAAGAATCCAGTAAACGCCATGGCAAAACGTATTAGCCATAACTCACTGCAATGATAACACTCAGTTTAGAATTTGTGATTAATCCAACAAAAAATAGATAACTGCAGTAGGAGGTAAACCTGTATAACACTGCCACCCACTGAACCCCTGTTAATGTTCATCATCACAATATAGTGAACAAGGTGTCTCATATTCAGCTTCTAATATCATTAATGATGAGGATCAGTCCTTTACAATTTCAACCGTATATTCAATGGTCTGTTTTAAAGATCAGCTGTTTTGAGCCTCTAACATGGCTAAATATATATATAATGATTGTAGATCAGGAGCACTTCCAGAGATTTCGATGGGAGGAGGGGGGTGCCAACTTTGATTCAGGAAAAACATATGGTCGCTATATGTAACCCGCTTATGAGCTGCTGTTGTGTGTTTTGTTACGCTCCAAACACAACTTTTCCTTCCTAGTCATACAAGAAATTCACGTAAATTTTACTTGCCGATAACTATAAACATGAACAATTGTTAGTCTCAATAATAAATATACTTTTGGCAAACTCGCCAAATCCAGCTAACGGGTACACATTTGTAACTGCAAGCAAATACATGCACGTGACTGTAGGTACATACTCAGCGGGAAGAAATGGCAAAAATGGAGCAGGTCCTAACAACAGGTATCCAATACTGAAAGCGACCATACCAAACAGGAGCAGCAATCGGTAACATTTCTGACGAGAAAATTTGTTGAAGGCTTTTAATATAAGTGGGAAACACATTTTCCATCATGGCGTTTTACAAAGAAATCTCTCAAAAAAGCAGTGTAGATTTACCTTATTTCCTCGATAGAACGCCAGGACGCTTATTTAAAATTTGGAATAAAAGGAGGGGCGCTTGTTGGGAGGAGGGCGCTCAATCGAAGTGGGGAGGGGGTGCTTAATAAGTAATCGCAGAAAAAAGACAAAAACTTAAAAGAACAGATAACGCAAACAAAGGAACTCTGCAAGGGCATGAAATAAATGAAATGGAAAAGAAACTATTCTTCTGTAATGATTCTGCCGTAGTTGAAGCTTAAAAATTTATAAATAAAGTGGCAGTAAAAACAAGTTTCCTTGTATCCTTATTATTTAAGAAAGTACAGGAGGAGGGGGGCAGTTGTATTCTCGTGCCAACATCCAACCACTTGGCCGTAGTAGATATTGGTACGAGACAAGGGTAAGAGCTTATTCGAGAAGGGCGCTTGTTTGTCATTATGGCCAAGAGGATGGGTGCTTTTTCGAAAAAGGATGTATATTAGAGCGTGGCGCTCATTTGCAGGAATACGGTAACTGTGGTCACTCGGCATCAGACATTCAAACTCGACGATAAACAAGGACGCGACAATAAAAGCTCTTGCTTCAATTGACCTGGTGAGTAGGACACGCGATTAAAGCTCTCTCGCTCAAGCATATCAAATTTTAAAGCTAATTCTTTCTGGCAAGTGGCGCGTACTATCATCACTTCTGCAAGCGTCAGGCCAAGGGTTTGTTGGGAAAGTCTCAGTTTGAGAAAATTCATCTGCAAGTTAGTATTACTTCGTCGCTATATTTGCTGTTTTGGCCCATTATTTTTCGAAACTTTACTTTGTTACTTGCGAGATCGCCGCTATCACGACGAGACAAGGTAAGAGGACCTCCCTACGTGATTATCAAAACTTCCTGTGAACATAATTTGGGCTAAATTATATCTAAACTGATACCGACATTCAGTTACCATGAGGTGACGAATAAAAAAGGTCGTCTGATATTTCGAATAAGAGAAGTACAGCGTAACAGGGATAAACAAAGAGCTTCCGCGTGGTCACCAAGCCTTAAAAAAACTTTGTTTTGACTGCTGCGTTCTCATTAAAACATGGAATACTGATTTGAAGAAGTTAGAGATAAGATTGTTTTCTGTTAAGATCAGTACAAGAAAGAGTAGAATAAGAGTCGAGTTTAGCAGATCCCGACCCATAATCTTTCGTAACCCATAAAAATAAATGTATAAAACTAGGAGCTCATTGTCTGCCACTGCTAAAACACCTTAAACTCATCAGAACTGAAGAGAAACTAGAGTGTCCCAAGGTAAGAAAAAGGATTACAAACAGTCCTCGTTTAGCATTCACCGTCGCACGATAATTTTGAAGTCGGCGTGATATTCACGCGGAGTCAACACAATTTTGCCGGAAAAGGCTGGTGAGTCGGGGTTGCAATAGATGAGTAAAAAGTCTCACTTACCGTTTTGTCTGCTATAAAGCCCAGTGCTATCGCTGAGAGGGCGTTAAAACCGGCAAAGAAGAAGAAAACAAGACCAATCTGTACGCTATTTTGACCCAGCTATAAGGAAACAGATAAAGACTTATGAACAAAGTTGTACACGTAGTTTATGCGCCAAAATAAATTTGCTGAGGAAGATTTCGATTTCGATATTACTAAATATCGTAACTTATCACCAATATCGAGGTTAGATATAAAAAACCAACTTACCTTCCTTAACTGAGGCGCCAAGATTGGTTGTATGAAACCATAACACAAGCAACCGATAACAGAGGTAAACTCTGGGTACAAAAAAAGAAATGTTAACTTTCCAATAAGTTTTCGCTTTGGAAAGAATTAAGGCCACAAACAAAGGGCGCCACTAGTTTTTGCGGGGAATTAAGTTCACAAAATGATGGGTAAAGAGCTATGTATGGGAGCCATAGTGATAAATTTCGTTTGGGAAAAAAACGTATGCAGCTAAATTTGTGTGATACTTATACTAGATGTTCAATCTTGATTTTTTTTTTTCATAAACAGAATAGAGTCGTGAAGTAAGTTGGAAACAAAGCTTGCAATTTGTTTGCCGGTTTGACGGCACGAGCTGCGAGACTGGCTCGAATTTCTCGTGCCCAGCCCATCAACGGCCTCGCTGATTGTGTCGTAGCACGCTGACAGCTTGCTCGCGGGCTGTGTTATTTATAGTTGATGGCTTACCCAGGATGCTTGTGAAACTTACCCATCATAAAAACAGCGGGAATCTTTAATGGTCGCATAGATTTACAAATGGATATGCTTTCCTTTGATTCACCATCTTTCTGACTCTCTAATCAGTTAAAAAAAATGGAAATGTTTCAAGTGGATAAATATATCAAAAAGAAAATCGTTTTCGTACTAAGTCTAACGGATAGTTTACATGAATTACTTCACCAACCTGTTTCGTGTGATAGCAGAAAAGCTAAAATTCCAGTGCTACATAACAGAATTATACCCATAATGATGAAAGGAAGTTTGAAGCCTCCTACCTGAAACAAAAATATGTATATCGTGGAATGAAAAAAGGATTTTGTTGTTGAGGTGCAACATTCCTAAACTTGAGCCTACAGTTCAAAATGACTAAAATAAAACACGCATGATTCCCTGTAACTCTGAGTTTCGTGCTTACGCACTCGTCACTCAGTCAGACAAACTTGAGCCTATATATTTTGAAATCAAGGGGTATTTAGGTATATGTAATGGATATTACATGACCATAAGTGGAAACGAATTTTACCTTCGAGCGTTGATGAAGTCTATCAGGAGTGAACGAAGCGATCTAATGAGAGATATTACCAATACGAGAAAACTGTTGACACGACCGAAGACCACGTGTCAAAGCAAAGTCAGTTTTACCTTGTGCAAAAGAATGATAAAGCATTCCTCGCATGCAAAAAATCTCCCAAAAGAGCGCATTATGATGTGTAGACACTTTTCAAGTGGTCTCAGCGCATTTTCCATTATTCTCAGTGCATTTTCACTTTTAATTTTTTTCGATTAAGCCACGTTCAAATACGCGCCTCCCTCAAGGTAAACGCCCATCACGAGTAAGGCCCCCCCCCCCTTCTTCCTCACTTTTTTTCAGCACGAGTGATTATAATCGCCAAACTGCTTACGTGCGTAATTGCATGCAGCTTTAGATGTCCGTAACCCTAATTGTGGTTACTCTGTGAACAGGAAAGGTTTGTAAAAATAACGAGTACCGGTAGCACTGCTAATTAATTTATAGGATCAGCTCTGAATATTGACGCTCAACCTTTGCGCAGAAGTTGTATTGCAAATAATTAAATAAATACAATGATGATCCAAGATAACTTAGATAATCTCCCCCCATTGTTCTTAATCTGAAAGTGAAATCCCTGTTTTACTAGGTTTGTACTCACCGTGTAGAGAAACCCTCCGAAAACTGGAGCAAAGGAATTTCCACCAAGACAAGATAGCTGCATTCCTGCCTAAACAAATGGATTTACAAGGGAAAAATCACTCTTTATATCATTCCAAGTAAAAGTAAAAGAAATATATAATTAAAGAGTTGTCTTTCTGGTAGAACTAAAAGAGCAACAATCATACCGTCTGAATGGAACAGAATTTAGTCTCCAGTTCTGAAAATCTCTTACTTTACTAACGCTTTTTTACCTTTTTTTAAAGATTCGACCAGTCACTATGCACAGAAGTGCGTCAATACATGTCCCTAACAACTACATTATACTCTTTGAAGTGAACCGTGCGACAAGTCGGGCTGTGACTGTATTTGGATATCACAATGAAAAAAGCCTGAACGAAATAAGCGGCAATCAGAAAGTTGTACTTGTTCTAAAAAATGTCAGTGATCAACAGTCCAAAATAAAGCGCTGCGGAGAAATTTGAAAACACGGGTTCATTCACACACGGTTAGGTCGTCGTCCACACTAATTCGGATTTAAATCGAGCTTTCCAAACATAACAAAGTCACTGCTTTTATATTTTGGCAGAATGAGCACTGTTATCATGTTTGCAAATAGTGGTTGCAACCGTTGGTTGTCGCGTATACAAATTTATCCGGCGTATTGTGGATAGAAAACGTTTCATCCGTTTGGACGGATATAAGTTAATTGCGTTACCAGAGTGAAAACGTCGTTTTCATATTTATCTAGCATAGTTTGAACGGAGCCTTAGGATAACAACTCATGAATTATTAAAATCTAAATGCAAACATACAGCAATTGCTCCGGTATTATTTGGAAACCTCTGGAGCACGAAAGCGAGGACAGAAGTTTCAGCTGCCGCTGCCCCAATTGCTGATGTTATTCGTAACACAAAGCAAAAGACTATAAACATTGTTGGATCCAAAATCACTTCGCCAAATCTAGAAAACAAAACACATTTAAACACATTATATTCTCATAAAAAAATTCACAAGAAATAAAGTTCTCAAACCTCTCTCGATATTGAAGTTATCATTAGGGATCGGTCATGATTTATCGCCTAAGGAGTTCCGGGAGGGAGGGGGGGGGGGCTGGTTCTGTAATATTCTTATGTCAACAGTTAACTGGTAGTCAATATTCTACAGTTCCCCCATTATACTCTGTTGGTGGCGACTGATCCCTCCATTCCCCTTTGAATATCGTCAAATCCTATGGGAGATGTTATGCGCAGTACAGCATGCGCAATTGAACATTAAGGAATCACATTAACTAAAGTATCGAGTTTTCTGCTTACCCCATTAACATCAAAGATGTTCCAGCGATAAAAATACCTGTTAAAAGTATATTGCGTGCACCATATTTGGGCACCTGAAAAAAATATGCATTTCATGATACTTGATGGATTGGTTAGATTCTTCTAAATTCACTTGATGTTTGAGCTTTTTGGTGAACGAGTGACGTTAGGTAAAATGAGGTATAACTTGCACCTTTTTGAAATAAAAGAATTATGCAGTACATGTACTTACAAGAACTCCCCATGGTGGAGAGGTTAGGAAAATTGCAAAGGCGTAGGATCCAAATATCAATCCAACATAAATTTTAGATACGCCTCTATCTTCTGCCTACAAATTGACAAGTTAAGATGAGATGTAAGTAATGAATAAGATCAGATTCAGTCGCAAAATGAACTGAAGGTGCGGGGATTATGAATGTCGCGACATTACAGCACGGCATGATTTCAATTTCAACCAATGAAAACTTACTCCTTAAGGAAGGCTTTTAAGGGGGATGTTCTGTTGCAATTACCATAGAACTTCCGTTAAATTTAGGACGACATGATTGTACTTACCTCACTTGGTAAGAATGGCGCGTAAACTGAGTATGCTGCGTATAGGACGAAGTAAACCAGGCACATTGAAAGAAGGAGGACTATGTTACGCGCATTCCATGTTTCTTCTACCGTCTCCGGACGGGTTTCGCCAGTACTCTTAGGTAGCAGAATCTCTGAACTGCTTTCTCTCATGGTCGTTTACTCGTAAGTGGTGCGTGTAATCATTACGTGGTCGAGTGGCAAGATTTGGTGGGCGAGTCTCAGTTTGAGAATGTTTGAATTACTCCGTTGCAGTATTGGCTGTGTTTTGGCCGATATTTTTCGAAAAGTTATTTTACATCTGCTTACATAGAACTTACGCAGTTGCGACAAACATGTTAGGATCAAGTTAGAGGATATTTTCACCTTTGTGTGTTTAAATGTGGATAGCAAAAACTTCCTTTCGTATAATTTGTGTCAATTTATGTCTGTACTGACATTTTTAATCAGTTACCAAAGGCTGCCGGATAGAAAAAGATCGTCAGATATTTTGAATGAAAGAAGATTGGTGTCACGGGGATAAACAAACTTTTAAAAGCCTCCTTAGGGCTTTATTTTAACTGCTGCGTTCTCATGTGAAGATGGAATACTGATAAGAAGAAATTAGAGCTACGATTGTTTTCTGTAGAAAATCAGTACAAGAAAGCGTAGAATAAGGGTTGAGTTTATTAGATTCCGACCCTAACTTTTCGTGAGCCATAAAAACAAACTTATAACTACCTAAAAATAGACAGAAATGAAAAGAAACCAGAATTTCAGTGACCCCGGCAATATAGATTACAAGCAGCCCCCATCTTTAGCTTTGACTGTCAATATAAAAAAAAAAAACCCATAAATGCCGGGGGGCTGCCATTACTACAGGATAATGTGGTGTTATTAAATGAGTTGACAATGCATTTTGGCCAACGTATAAAGTTCCTAATGCTGACGTTTCGTGCGTTTTCCTTTCATCAGAGGAATTTTGGGTTGTGCGTAGTTCATCTACGGAAGAAAAGAGCTACTCTATTTCTGGTGACATGGTAACGTAAAAACCGGCTATTGGATGTAGGGAAACGTCGTGGACTGTCATATCGTACTAAGAATGATTCGGTAGATAAAGAGTTTAGCAACTGGTTTGGATGACTGCGTCTTTTCAAATCCTTTCTTTGTCACGAAGTTGTTCTTGAAATCGCTCGCCAGGTCGTTTTTTTGTTTCGCTGATGTCTTAGATTTCAATCAGTGCAAGGTAAGTAACGGATGACCCTGGCTTGGATACAGAAGAAGTGACAGTGATTACCGCACTTGTACAAACCTAAGTATCACTCATTGTTTGTACTGCTATAAAGCCTACTAATGGCGCTGAGGGGGCGTTAATACCGGCAAATAAGAAGAACACAGACCAGTCTGTGTGGGATTTTGACCCAAATGTAAGGAAAACAGATGAAGATTTAGATAAAGTTATGCACGTAGTTTATCTGCGTCAAAATAAATTTAAGACATATGTTGAGGAAGACCTCGACTTGAGCTCTAACGCAATCATGGAGACCATTGTCTTCTCAAATGAAAATAGCCAGAAAGGAGATTGACGCATTTCACGTGAAGAGAATTTCCCCTGCTATATGCTGTAATTTTCAATTGTCAAAAAAAATTAGTTATTTAAACTCACGCTACAGTATGCGCATCTGATCTAATTTCACCAGCCAGTTTATTGTTGGTCATTATCAAGTAAAAATTTTCTATATTTAGTATCATTCTAGCTCATTTAGTTCTCGAAACGAATGTTCGGCTCGCTTTAAAAAGAGAAGACTGTTAAAGAAAGCAAATTAAGGTTTAACATAAGCTCTACAACTGAAAACATGGCGTCATGTACATATTTTTCATAACACCTTTCTGGAACTTGTATTTGGAGATAATGAATGATGTTATTGCTTCCATTTTGAAATCACTGGTGATCTTTGAAATCTGATTGGCCCTCAGGAGTATGATTTACTTACGAATCGCACTAATTTTGCTCTAAATGGCATTTTTGGTCTGAAATTATACTTTTGATTTAAAATCAAACTTACACTGCGCAATGCGCACTCGTTCGGTTAGTTGAAATCACGTATATGATATGGCACTCCATTCAGTTCAGTTACCATTATGAATAAGATTCCGATTTCACGCTGATATTCAGAATATTTTTATCCCTTTCAGATAAAGCAAGTATCGCGTGAGAGTTGCTGATCAACATTTGGCGTCAAACACATGACAGGGTTAATCACAGAAAGGTACTTAAGATACGTAGACGACAAAAGCAGTAGAAAAGGTTGTGGTTATTCATCGTGGTGAATTCAGGCGATGAAGAAGACAGGCAGTATGCCGTCGAAACGTCGCGATCTACATCTCACGTGACTACGTCATGAGACAAACGAAAAACTTAGCTTTTATTGACAAAAGCAATGTCCAAAGTCCCGCCCCCCTCTAGGAGACTGCGCAAAAAGTGCGGCCTTTTATATTTTGAATTTTGAGGAAGTATTGAAAATTTTCGTATTATTGTAACAAGCTGCGACAGCTATTTATCAACTGGTTCATACGTCAGCGTGCTTCATCGATATATAAAGAACGCGGGAAGTTTATGCTTCATGCCTAGATGAACGAACGCTGACATATGAACCAAATGTTTTTTGTCAGCTGTGCATTTAACAAGATATGAATCACTTAGAAATTTTAAAGAGAACTCAAGAAGCTTGAGTTGCTTGAGGCGCCACACGGGACCAATTTCCACCTTTGATTTACTGAAGGCCTTTGGTTCAAAGGAAACAAAGAAGTCAGTTTGGATGCCGAAAACAACGAGAAAGTTTTTAGTATTCTGACATTTTTCAAATTTCCTATTTAAAATGCAGTTTAACTGACTGGTTGTGCCACTTTAAGCCTTTATTTCTCGCTACGTGTTAAAAATGAAAGAACTTCAGTATCTCCCGGCTAAAGTTCCTCAAGCTTCTCACCAAGAAAGAAAAGGTTTTTATTTACTTTCCGCGATTTCACCTTTCATTTGATAGTTTTTTTTCTAAATTTAAGCGTTTTTAGCACTTTCTGGGGAAAATTTTGACGAGAACTCCATGAAAGCTTAAATTCAAGATTTCAAATGGAGGGGCCGGTTATTTAAAAGAACTCTGACACAAACCTATCCGTATGATGGTTGATTTAATTAAATCAATGTCCGTCGACTGTTAATTTCGGCCCTCTTGAAACTGCTTACAAAATTAAATGCTCCAATGAAAGGTTCAGCTAAATTGAAGATGGCTTAGAACTCCGGTTTTTTCAAACAACAGTTAAACTTTGTTTAAATAATCAAACCGAAAAGTTTGAAAGCCACTCATCTCCGGCTCGTGGTTTACAACCCTTTCTGGAGTTTTCCCAACGGTTCCGCGGTGGTTTATTACCCAGCAAACTATTAGAAAGAGCGGTTTATTACTTAAGTAGTACAGTGTTAAATGTTGTTAAATGTTGTTCGTTCGTCTTCTGCATTTCTTTTAAAACAAAACAAATGGAACCTTAAGTCTTATGGTTTTAGAACTTTTACAGTAGCTGCTCCCTTTTTATGGAACTCCTTACCTTTAGAAGTCAAGTCTTCGCCCAGTTTGAATATTTTAAAATCTAAACTGAAAACACACCTTTTTAAATGCGCTTTTAATCTAAATTAGATAACTTAATCTTTTGTTTTTATATTTCTAAGTCCTACTGTAATACAATGGATGTAAAGCGCTTAGAACGCATGCGGATAAGCGCTATATAAGTGTTAAATAAATGTTGTTAAATGCTTATGAAAATTTTCCTCAGCGATTGACTGCAAAGTTCCCGTCCAGTTTGCCCGCAAGTTTTAAGATTTTCATGTTTTTCAGGTCATTCCAGATTCTTTTTTGGTGTTTCAAGAAGGTTTTAGCCTGTGTTGTTTACAGCTTTTGGTTTATTATATGAACGATAACATTAAATTAGAGAAAGATGATTTTTGAGTCTCTATGAGGAAATTTTTTAGTCCCCACGAGGAATCGAATCTCAGACCTTTGGATTCCGCGCTCCGACGCTCTGGCATCCGAAGGTCTGAGGTTCGATTCCTCATGGACTTGGAATCTTTTCTTTGTCTTACGCTCGTGACAAGACGAAAAACTTCTTTCTCTATTTCTTTTCCGTGCTACCATTTACCATCTCTCTTATTCTATTGCAAACGTTAACTTACTTACAAACTATTTTATAATATTGGCTAATTCTTCATATTAATGCAAAGCTTGACCACATTTCATTTGTCAAGAGTGAGAGGTTCCCTCTCTGATGGGTCAGAATTTTCCCTACGAATTAAAAAAAAAAATAAAGTTGTTCAATCGCGCAGGTTAATAGTTGGGTTGAAGGTACTCCCTTTCGAAAACACCAGTGAAACTCATCAATCAACCGATGAGTTATTTTAAGTCGAATGCTATAAGCCAGTTTCCTTTCGGAAAACTGATTGGTTAATTACTATTTTGCTATTGGCTGGAAGACTCAAGAAGCAGGTCTTAGTCAATTGTGATTGGTCACTTCTAATACGTTGGTAAAATAGGGTCGTTGCGTTCGCTTAATCTGGATTTCATTACTCAGGCAACCTGGTGTTTTTCAAGAGGCTGATTACGAATTAATTCCAATAGGATTTCGAAAAAATCTACCTGACAAACTGTATTTCAGCGCTCTGTTTGCATGAGCAGTCGTGGAAATCGTTGATCTGGTTTCTCTTAAAGACCATGAGACAAGCTTACAAGAAATCTAAAATTTGTTTCTGTCCTCGTGCATGCAAGTCAAGCCAAAATGGGTCATTACAACAAAACAAATAACAAAGTATTTTAGTTCTAGTCGACCTCAGTTACTTTCCTTCCTGATTATGCCAAAAAAGAGGTTACTCGCAAGGTGCTTTTTACAAAAACAACTGGTGCTACCGTTATCGACTTGACTACTGACCTTTGAGATAAATTTTCACGCAACGTGAAAAAACAAATCAGCACGACCTAATATGAAAATAAAAAAAAAAAAAAAAAACAGAACAGAAATGAAGATATTAACAGAAAAATATTTCTTAAACTTGAAGAACAAAACCTAACAGACAAAAAATCTTCTTTTCGAAAAAAAACTATCTTCTTTAAGTTAAAGTATGACAGAACTAATCAGTGGAAGATATAGTAAACAAATCATTGGAAAGTAAAATTTTCAGTGTACCCACTTGAAAAAAGGAGATGAAAGCTGCTACCTGCATAAAAGTAAAAAACCGAGAAAAAGTCCTTGTTATGTGAATGGTTATTTCTGTTAAGGCAAAGGTCATTGTTTATCACCTGGGAGAGGAGGAAGGGAAGGGGGGGAGGGGAGGGGGGATTAAAGATTTTGGTGTCACGTTAAAACATGCTAAAATATTTGAAATATTCCTACGATCCCCCCCTCAATAGTATTTATTTGGCAGTCGCCTGGCGACGACTGATCTCCTATCTGTTTCCTTTGAAAACCATGTGATCCCCACCAAAATCCTCCATTACCACCCCACCGCCCCAGTCGATAAATACTGACTTATCCCTAAACTCTTTATAATATCAAGTTTCGTAGCGTAGATCAAATGCCTCTAATGATGAAAAAACACTTACACTCATGGCCCACTCAAATCCAAAATGTTCATCTAATACTCCAGCCAGAATGGGCCCAATTGTTGCTCTGTAAAGAAGGAGTTGAAAAAATATGCATGATCCGCTTTAAGAGTGGATGTTAGCGTCTGCCCTCCCTTATATCCTTGCTGCTTCAGCAATTAAAACAAAAGAGATAAAGAATCAGTAAAAAAGTGCACATACCCTAAATAGTACATAGAACTAAAAATACTTGACACAAGCGCGTTTGTGGATGAATTATCGGGCATTCCATTTACCCTGCAAGGGAAAAAGAAGCAACAAGCAAGTACACAAATATGATTATAAGAATCAATCAATAAATCAATAAAGTTGACTTCCAATAACTCAACACTCGCCAATTCGAACTTCTCGCTAACTCGAACCAAAACCAATTTCTCTGAAAATCCGCCACTCATTTATCGCGACTTTACTCTAGATAACTCGAACCCTCCAGAAAAAAATAAAGGACTCTCTTTTTAGTTTATCTTGAAGGTTCGAGTTATCGGGAGTCGCTGTACTCGTAAAAAATAATTACAAAGGTTCACAAATAGACAGGAAAAGAAGAGGACTTGATTACACCAATTTAACAGTTCAAATGCAAAGCATACACACACAAAATCACTCACACACACACACACACACACACAAAAAAAAAAAACCAGATACCGACGCATAAGTGACATTGGAAAGCCGAAATCATCATCTCTTGTAGTCAGAGTTCTCGTGGTTGTAATTTATTAAGTCACCAAACATATTCCCACCTATCATAGCTGTATATTTGCCTGGGAAATTCGTCACAAATATTTATTTATTTATTTATTGTACGTACGAAAATCGTTAACAGACCGGCAAACAGCGGCTGCGAAGGAGACTTATGCATTTCTCACTTGATTTTAAATCGCAGCTTTTGACCTTCAGAATCGAGAGGTTCTACCCGTGACGTCACAGGAAAGATGGCGAATGTTTCGAATTTGGAAGAGCTTTCACAGGGTGAAAATGGACAAATTATACCTTTGCTGTACTTTATATATTTACTAAACAGCTAAGTGAACAGAAAATGTACGTTCTTAGGGTTTTCATACTCTTTAAACCTTTATACCCTAAAGTCTGTATTCATATTCCACATACTGTTCTGTATACATTCGTTACGGTACTGACTAGAAGAACTTGCCGATCATTTCCTTTACCTTCATGACCTTAATGTTTGATTCAGAGGAGAAATTAGATGCTGGCCACTCTTTGAGGTTAGAGTATTAAGGTCGCGAATATGAGTATCAAAGCTAACACTTAAAGATGAAGTATAGCTTTGTGCATTGCTGTTAAATTAGTAACACTCCTTTTGCGCCCCCCTTGCATTGGTTGTTGTATTTACTAAAACATATATTGGTGCTTACCTTAAAGTTTTAATAAGCTCAGGCATGATGGGTACAAAACCAAGTGCACCAGAAATTCCATAAAGGAACATTGAAAGAATAACCAGCCAAATCGTCCTGCAAGAATAGCGGGATCGAAGAAGTTTTATCATTAATATAACATAACATTTCTCAAAGGTGACTGAACCTCAGTTCTGGAGATAACCGTGAAACTTGATAATCACAACCACAAATGTGTCGGATCGCAGGTTCATTGACCTCTGAAGTTTTTGAAAATGTACAAATTGCTAAAGATACGGATTACTTTTGGAAAGCTTAAACCGGTCACCAGAATTTTCTCGGTTTATTAATTTTGTTGACATATTTCCAATACCTTTGAGTTTAGTGTAAAGTAGTGCGAGCTTTAGACATTCACCTCTGACGAGTTATTTATATCTTTTTCTTAATTCCTGAACACAGACCCTTTCCAAAATGTCGAGGTAATAAAGGTTGTTTTGGCTCTTTAACATTGTTTAGGACACAGTATTTACTTTAGTGGATAGAAAAAAAATTTAACACAGTTTGCTACGTATGCAGTAAAATGAGAACCAACCCTTTTTTCTCATAGACCATTGGGTCTTCATACAGGGAGACCCGCAGAATTGCTAAACAAGATGGCTCACGGCTCTGATCAACATTTTGTTAGCCTACCTATACCCTCCCTTGAGGACATCACTGATAAGTAAATATGTATGAACTTGGTGTTTGGTTTATATAACGTTGTGGGTTAATTGATAGCGTGCTCGACCACGGGTCGAGGGTCTGGGTTCGAGACCTCTGGCCTGGTCACTATCTTGAGTTCTTGGGCCAGAAAGACACGGGTTTGAATTCCGTCCACGCCTGAAACTTTGACAGGCTTATCTGCTGCATTCGCTTAAAATTTCAGCTTTCTTAACTAGCACTTTTAGCCAACATGATTATAATAATATGCAGAATGATCAGTACACATACTTAGCTGGTAAAAACGTAAGAAATGGAGCAGGTCCCAGCAACAGATGTCCAATGACAAAACCAATAAAACCTACAATTATCATCGTTCGATAACATTTCTGTGAAGAGATTTGTTAAGAAACATGGAATTGCATCAAAATCATGCTTTTATTTTTAACTCATAGCACACCAAATCACGCGAAGAAAGGCTGGTGACACGAGTTGTAAACAACACAGCTGGCAGAGCGCATGACTTTTTCTCTGAGGTGACGACTCAAGTTGACAATTGAATTAACGGTAAATCGGAGGTATAAATAGTAACTTTCGTCTTTAGAGGACCTACAAATATCGAAGCAGAAAATATTTGGAAAGACACTTCACAGCTGGACATCGCCAAAAGTTACTATTTTCCCACAACACTCTTTAATGTTTACGATCCATTTCATGCACTACACCCCATTCCCTAATCCCTCAGAAAGACACTTTCGATGAGTAGAATTGTACCCTGTTGGTCACCAAGATTAATCTCGTGAGCCTAAGTTTGAACATTTCCTTACGCACTCCATAACGCACTGGAAACCCCGCCCTGCCCCCACCTATCACAAAAAAATTCACAAAAAGAAGTCTTTGTTACTATGCCAAAGAGAAAACTTACCGTTTTATCTCCTATGCAGCCGACTACTGGTGCTAGCAGGGCGTAAGTCCCAGACCAATAAAGAAAAGCAAGACCAATCTGTGTTGGATTTTGATCCATCTGTGAAGTGAATAGATTCCATCCATTGAAAACCTTACAAAATGGACAATTAAGTTCAGCTTTTAAGACAGACGAATCTAAGAGTTTGGCGAACTCAATTTTTCCAAAAGGAACACGAGCGTTTCTTAGCCCGCGATAAAGTCTGAGTTCTTTGGAAAAGCAAGCCGGCCAGCGGTATGTTTGAGGTCTGCCAGATCCCAGCAAACCTCTCCCCGACTCGTCTCCAATCTTCCCGCCTGCAGAGAAAGGTGCGTCCTGCAGCGCTAATAATGAGGGCCTGGTCGCAAGCTAAATTCGATTGAATGTCACATAACGGAAACCAAAATAGTCACAATTCCAAATCAGGAAAAAAAGAAAATTACACGGAGCTAATAAGGAATTGAAAATACAAAGGAACCTTTGTGAAGGGCGGGGAAACGACAAGGACCAAGTCGTAATAAGTTTTAGTTCTGCCTCCAAATGGTTGGCGTGAGTTTACTGGATCACAAAAGAAAAATAAACAGATCTAACGAAATCCTGGAGTATTTTCCACATTCACTAATGAATCGTCCTTGATCAAGGTGCTGCGTTATAAGATTCTCGCGCCCAGGTTTGCCTTTCAAAGATTGGCCAGAGTTTTATCAATCCGTCCAGCCGACAAAGCATGTTCTGTGACAGAATGAAGCATTAGCTGTTACCTCAAAAACACCTGACATAATTATTTATGTAAAAGTCGTAGTTGTACCTGCTTTAAGTGCGGGCCCAAGATAGGCTCAAGGTAAGAAAATGACAAACCACAGATAATAAAGCAGACAGCTGGAATAAAATGGCAGGAAAAATTTATTAGAGACCAATCTCATTTCGGTAACTCTTAAACAATTGTAACAACTCTTATTCTTTAAAACTGTACCTTAAAAATGGCCCCTGCCCTTTTCAATCGCTGATCCTGCCTTATTTTAAAAGGTACCTATTTTGAGACAGGCGTGGCATCACAAAAATTTTCTGCCAAAGAAGTATTCTGGTCACCCTCAACCTAGGGTGCACCAGCAATCACATTACCCCGTAATATGAACTGTTTATTACCCATTTCCAGAAATAATGGGCCAAATGTTACGTCTAGTCTTGTACTTACATAGCATGAGTGCAGTTGGAATTTTTAGCACTTTTGACGTGGATGTTGATTCCTTGTCATCGTTTTTCTTGTCTCCTGGTATGAAGTTTTTAAATAAAAATAACATATTCACGCTTACATAACATCGCGTTTGGACTATTGTAATGCCCTACTGTATGGTCTCCCAAAGTATCTGATTAATAGACTTCAGCTTTTACAGAACTCAGCAGCTCGCCTTGTTACCTTGACTAGAAGGCAGGAACATATCACACCAATACTAAGGAGCTTACATTGGCTGCCAGTTCATTATAGGATAGTTTTTAAAATATTGCTGCTGACTTAAAAAGCTCTGAATGGACTGGCCCCAGATTACATTAAAGACCTATTGCAGTATAATGACTCCCGTCGCACACTAAGATCTTCAAACAACAGCTTGATGAGCCTAGAGCGAATCTTAAAACGTATGGTGAAAGGGCTTTTTCCGTGGCGGCACCAAGGCTCTGGAATAAACTACCACTCAAGATCAGGCTTTTATCATCAGAGGCAGTTTTTAAGGCTAATCTTAAGACTTATCTTTTAAGCGTGCATTTGATTTGTAGTTTTTACTTGTAGTTATGTTGCATTTAATTCTTAGGATTTCAATTTTTACGGTTTTTAGAGTATTGTAAAGCGCCATGGACAATTAATGGAAGATGGCACTATATAAATGTATTTAATTTAATTTAATATGAAATATTTCGATAGCAACTTCTCAGAAATGGACAAATGTGGCTCAAAACGACACTAAACTCATTACAGGATGTTTGATTGACTGATTGACTGACTGACTAAAAGACAAACTGACTGACTGACTGATCAACTAACTGACTCACTGACTGACTGACTGATTGACTGACTGATTGACTGACTGATTGATTGACTGATTGACTGATTGACTGACTGATTGACTGACTGATTGACTAACTGACTGACTGATTGACTGACTGATTGACTGATTGCAGGTAATTAGTGTTAACAACTGGGTTGAAAACGTAAATTAGCCACCGTAAAGGGTAAAATTAGCTATTAGCTTTTTTACCCTTTACGGTGGCTAATTTACGTTTTCAACCCAGTTGTTAACACTAATTACCTGCTATAGCTTTTTTACCCTTTACGGTGGCTAATTTACGTTTTCAACCCAGTTGTTAACATTAATTACCTGCTATACTCTCCCACCGACGCAGCACCACAGTTTCTTTAGAAACTTACCCCTTTATGATTGACTGATTGACTGACTGATTGACTGACTGATTGATTGACTGATTGACTGATTGACTGACTGATTGACTAACTGACTGACTGATTGACTGACTGATTGACTAACTGACTGATTGCCTGACTGACTGACTGACTGACTGATTGACTAACTGACTGATTGACTGACTGACTGATTGACTGACTGATTGACTGACTGATTGACTGACTGACTGACTGATTGACTGACTGATTGACTGACTAATTGATTGACTGATTGACTGACTGATTGACTAACTGACTGACTGACTGACTGATTGACTGACTGACTGATTGACTGATTGACTGATTGACTGACTGATTGACTAACTGACTTAATGACTTGCTGACTGACTGACTGATGGACCAACTGTCTAACTGACTGATTGACTTAACAACTAACTGACTGATGGATTGACTGACTGACTAACTGACTAACTGACAGATTGACTAACTGACTGATTGACTAGCTCACTCACTCCCTCTTTGACTGACTAATTTTTTTAACCTGACCTCCCTCTCACATGTCAAATGACATCTGTGGTAATGAGATACTTTGATCATTTAAAGAATTAGATTGTTAAAAAATCTGAAAATCAAACCTTTGCCAAGTGTCAAGGCTAAAATTGGAATAACAGCAATCATAGTTCCACCCATAACAATGAAGGGAAGTTTAAAACCACCAACCTAGAAACAAGAGCAACTGAGATGAAAGAGTATTGATGACATTTCTTTCCTGCACCTTAGACTACCTTGTTACCCATACCTTTAATTCTTTCCTTGATATGCTCTGTGAACAAAAGCTGGGGTAATTAAGTATTCAAACTCACTGTGGTGTGGGGGAGGGTGGGGGGTTGAGGTAATGTCTCAGTTAAACAACACAAGTATTGGACCCTGGCCAATAGGAGCATAGCAATTAAAAAAAACAACAACAACCACTAGCAGTTATAATAATAATAAAAGTTATACTTATAATGTGCATATATTCATTTACATATGCTCATATGGGCACAGAAAGAAACAAATAATCCAAATAAACATAAAGTGTTTGAAAATCCCAACTTGTGGGAGCAGACCAGTTGGCTATTTATACAGCACAGCCAAGGAGTTGAACCTGGAACCACCAGATTACAAGTCTAGTGCCCTAACAACTTGGCTGTGCCACCTCCATGGTTTTAGAATATAATGTTGACAAGACTTTCGTGTTGAATTTCACACATTCAATGATGCTTTTAACATAATATTCATAATAACATATTACAAAAATAATAATTCAGGTAAAGATCATACCGTGTAAAGAACTCCCCCCATAACTGGACCAAAGGAAAATGCACCTCCAGTACATATCTCCACCAGACCCTAGAAAATACAATAAACTTTTGTCTTAGAGGTGCTCTAAGATGTAAACCAACAAGATAAAAAGAAAGCCTGAGGGAAACAAATCATGAAGGGAGAGGGGGAAAAGAGAAATTTGCCTGACGTTCTTATTACATATACCATCTCCCTTGAGCACAGTTTTTTTTACTTGCTCTAGGCCTTACTTGATATTATCAAAATGAATTCAACCTTGACAGCTTTGACACTCACTAGTAATATCGAGCATAAGTTGACACGTCCCTGCTACATGAATGCAGACTTATTTTCAATTTACAAACACTGTTAAAATTGAGTCTTCAGTTAAATTCCAATCATTTTATTTTAACAAAATGGAAGTATCTGTATTAGGTTACCTTCTGAATCTACCACTGCTAAATCTTATTCAACTAACATTTATTCCAATTATTTACTACCATTTATTCCTTTTATTTTTTATAGAAGCTAAAATTATTAATGGTACGTAGTAACTTTGATGAATAAATCCTATTTTCATGCATTTTGTTACTTGATTAAGGTGGCTCTAAACTCATTGAAACATACATCACTCAGGGAATGTCATGACAAGCCCTACACAGTGGCTCCTGAGTGATGTCTTTTTCCAGGGAGTTTATAGAGTAACCTTAAATATTTTGCAAAACAAGTTCATCTCAATACCATATAATAACTCCACATTTTTGTGATACAGATATTTTTATAAACTAATTCAAAGTTCATCTTAATTACCCTTTAAAGTACATCATAACCATGCATGTGACAATATAATATTCACATTTTAAGGCCAACAATGTATATATTAAATAACATAGTTTGAATTCAAGAAACAAAATCCCACATACTGAAACCATTCCAACATTATCTGGGAATTTTTCCAATAAGATGGTCAATGCCGAGGTTTCAGCTGCAGCCCCTCCAATGGCAGATGTTGCTCTTAACATAAAGCAAAGAGCTGTAAATGCATCCTGATCTACAATCAGGCCACAAAATCTGAAAAATACGAAAGCCATTATAGATACCTCTTTGTTTAAAAAGCCTTCAAGCCATAAAGGAGAAAGGTCTTTTTAACTTCTTACTTTTTGCCTTTACAAATAGATCTTTTCAGAGTTAACTTTCAAGACCATTTCATCTTGACTGTCTATAACATTACTCAGCATATTTACTAGCTTAATTCTTGCCCAGCTGATCAAGCGATTGGACAAGTGCTGAATCTGAGAGCTGTACATATCAATACAGGTTCAAGAATAAGAGTAATGCAAAGAAAGAAGGTTTACAACTCAAGGATTCATTGTGTAATTAAATACTGAAAAAATCATACATATTAAATCCATTGTTTTGGCTCACCCAAATAAAACCAATGATCCCCCACAAAGAACAAGCCCTGAGTAGAGAACAAACCTAGGGCCATATTTTGCTATCTGCAATTGATAAAAATTTCTCATCAGTAAATGATTGTGAAAAAGCTTGGAATTCAATTGTTGATTCAAGGAGAAAACTATGTATAATTGAGTTATGGCCATGTGGTTCTAATAAATCATCATATTGTCCCTTTACGCCCAAATGTCAGTATCTATTTTCTCCAAACTCTTTTCTTTACATTTCTTTGGTACAGACAAGGAGAATTCATCAAACAAAGCTTCTCAGGTTGGTGATCATTTCTTTTATTCTCATGATCTTAACAAATGACTCATCAGTATTACTGTGGGGAGAACTTGGATGTTTGTCACCATTAGTGTATAAAGGGTTCAGGATGCAAAATAAAGACTTGTCATTGATAATAGACTATTTTCTTTCATGCAAATTAATCTCTTAAAATGAAAGTAGACTGTTTCAGGTTCTGCCATGTTGAGCCTCACTCAGATCTGAATGTGATCAAGTTGTTTATCATAGAAATTATTACTAAAATAAAATACTGAATCTGAAAAAGGGAATAATGGTCAATATACAAAAAACGGTTCAAATATTTTAACTATCACGGATATCATTAAGAGTCAAATACTTACAAGAACTCCACAAAATGGCGAAAAGATGAAAATCACAAACGAATAAGTTCCTAAGATCAAACCCACTACAGCTCCAGAAACACCTTTATCTCTAGCCTTTAAGTCAACATAGAAAAATAAATTAGATGATAAATCACAAACTTATGAAACAAAATAAAAAAATGAAACTGGCACAAAAATCAATCTTTCTACTTAATTGACTCTAGATTCAATAATCGATGATTGGGGTAACTATGCACGATAATTGTCACTAAGCTCCTCCTATTGCTATAGCCTTGCCTCACCCCTCTCCCCTTGAAACAACACTCCTTATCCAGGAGACAGATGAAAGGCAGTATGCAGCAAGCCCCCAGTTGATATTACAATTTGTTATTATTTGTGTGACTTACTGAGTTTTATTTTAACAATAGCATTCATTTGCTCATCTTCTGGTATATATCATTCATCAATAAATACAAGTGCTTACCTCACTGGGAAAGAATGGGGAATACACAGAACACGCTGCAAACACCACAAAGTACACAATACAAATGGAAATGATAGTAAATATGTTACGAAGTGTGCAAAGTGAGCTCGCCGGGTTCTGCACTCTCTCGTTGGATTGATAACTGTCGTTTAGCAAGCCATTCCTCTGGTTGGTAAATGAAATCTCTGGACTATTAACATTTTCCATCAGAATTTATGATACTATCAATAAAACATCGATACCTATTTGGAATCCTTTAAAGCACACACTACTTCCGAAATAAATAAACATTGACTAAAGAGGAAAAGTTAAGAGGGCTCGAAAGTCCGCGTGAGGCGTGGGTACGAATTATTGCACCATCTCACGAAAGACCAGTCACGCAATAGAAGGAAGCTATATCCAGTTACACGCGAATTTTCGCTTTTTTTTATTTGAATATTTTCTGTCCTTTGCATTTTCAAACGGTTATAAATTTTGATTTCGCATCCGAGCTATTTGAAAGAACATTTTTCTCAGCATCACCTGAAGTTGAATTCAGCTTGCAACCGCGAGCTGCGCTGAAACAAAACTCTATTGAAGTGTTAACTGGAGCTTTCTTGAGGATTTGTGACGGCGCTCTTGCATTCGAGGTGCGTTACTGGCGGTTTTGTTTGGGAGCGCTTGAACAAGTTTGGGAAGCCGCAAGAAGAATGAAAAACGAAGATTAACGTCCCAGGAGTGAAATAGCTTACAAAGTGATTGCGTGACACTCCGTCCCTATTTTTGCACTAAACTTCGCTTTGAGATCTGACATTTATTTCTGTTTACTGCGTACGGTGCCTACCGACACCGCACTTAAAACCTCTTTGCCATGAACTAAACTCCTACGTTAAACATAACTTTTTTTTTCGAAATTTTAAGTTTCTAAAAGTTTCTATACGCTGAAATTCGACAAGAGTGACAATCCACAAAATTTCATGAAAAATAACGTTTATTTTGATCTTGAAAGACAATTTTGTAAGTATGGTCGATTTACTACGCTAAACATTCCGAAATATGAAGACTTTATTAATTTTATGTGTAAAATGTTCATATTTCGAAATATTTAGCGTTTTTCATACAATTCCTTCTTAAAACGTTTAAACTATCAGCACTACTATCTCTATTAATATGAATCTAGACATCGATAACTGAGAGGTCTGGACTTGGTACAGGCAGGTTACATGTTAGTCCTTTCCTTAGATGGAGAAATTAGTTCAGCATGTAAGTCATAAGACGCGTTTTAATTGCGAAATACTTAGTATATTATCGCTTAGGTATCTGTGCATGTGTTATTAGCAATTAAGCAAGCAAGTTACAAGTTTATTTCTATCTTCCACGTTTTTATAGCTTAAATTACCTAAACCGGGAATTCCTTTGAGACCTATTGTCTCTTTTGGTAATCCTCCGACTTATGCAATTTCTGGTTATCTTGCGAGAATTTTGTCGCCTCTTGTTGGGAATACTGATTACACTGACAAAAATTCTTGCGAATTTACATAATTCATAAGAGATAAAACTCTTAACGCTTGTGAAGAATTAGTATCTTTCGACGTTTTTTCGCTCTTCACTAAAGTCCCATTTGATCTTGCCGTTAAGGTTGCGTAGGAGTGACTCAGAGAAGATGTTTCCCTAGGACAAAGAACTTCTTTGCTATAGAGGATATCATTCATCTGCTGTCTTTTTACCTCAAAACCACACAATTTGCATACAGCGGCACCTGCTATCAAAAGATTTTTGGTGTAGCTGTGGGTTCGCCCGTCTCTGATGTCATGGCCAATATGGTAATGAAAGACGTGGACCAAAGGGCTTTAGCCACTTCACCGGTTAAACCCTTTTTCTGGAAACGATATGTCGATGATGGTATTTCTGCGCGGTATCCAGAAATGAAGCGGAACGCCTCCTATCGCACTTGAATTTAGTAGAGCCGTCGATCCAATTTACCCTTGAGCGTGAAAAGGATAGGCATTTTCCCTTTCTTGATTTAAATGTATACAGATGGGAACAGGGGAATTAAGAGACAAGTGTCTATCGTGAACCTACCCACACCGACAAATACCTCGCTTTCGATTCTTATCACCCTATTTGCCATAAATAGTCTGTAGCCAAAACTTTACTCAGGAGGGCTGACTGTCTACCATCTTCACTCGATTCGAAGGCTGAAGAGAGGAAATATGTTTCTCATGTCCTAGAGGCGAATGGCTACACAAAAACTTTTCTCCGTAACTGCCAAAAACCAGTTACAACTAGTTCCACTCCTGATGAGAGGGAACCAGTGACTGGTTCTGCTGTTATCCCTACATTCATGGTGTTACGGAACCCATCAAGAGAATTTTGAATAGCAACGACGTTAAAGTTGCTCAAAAACCTTTTCAGACTTTGGGGCATATTTTTGCCAAACCTAAGGAGCCTGTTACTGAAAGAACCGTCGCCCTTTTTTCTATTCCGCGCAATGACTGTGATAACGAATATCATTCGGACAGACCAAACGTCAGTTTGGTACACGTTTGAAAGAGCATCAAAAAGCGGTCTTCTTTTGCGAAAAAGAAATTTCAGCTTTATCAGAGTACACATGCCTAACCAACCATACGATTGGGTGGGATAAGTCTAAAATTATCGCCACTAGTCGACGTTACCACCAGCGCCTTTGTTTGGAAGCCTGGCATATCAACTTTAAATCGTGATGACGGCGGCTTACTTCCTGACGCCTATTTACACCTCGTCAGAAAACAGCTAATTAGTGAGCGTATAAAAGGACCACTTGTTGCAGCGTTTAGATCACCCCTGATGAAGGCAGTAGACAGGAATGTTGAAACTTTGGGTCTATGAATTATAACTTCTCTGTTATATTCATTAAATCTTTAAACCAGAGTAGCATCAATCCATCTCAGATCTAAAGCTGTTACACCATCTGCCAAATAGTACTATCTCCGACCATTTCCCGGACTTCTCTCTAACTTTTTTTCATTCATTTAAAATGAAATTTCGGAACAAGCGAGCCGCAAAGTAGCAATAGGAGAACCAAAGAAAGGTTTGTAAACGTGCCAAGCGCCGTAATTGATGTTATTATAAAGTGAACAGAGACAAAAATCCTCAAAGAGAAAATGAAATGAACAGTCCGAGTTTTGAAGGTTTTCACGCTCAGTTCGGATTGCAAGCTTACGTACGGTGATAAAAATCAAACAAAGCTAACACTCGTGTAGTACATATAGTTAAGTATTCACAAACAAATCAGAACAAAGGAGGAATGATGAGAAGTATAGCTTGAGAGTGAATGGAATGCGATTGGTATTCTCCTTCTAAGCCGTTTGTAGTGCTGACTGTCGATCAATTTGTTGCGCGCGATGGTGGCCCGCTTGAACGCCAGAAACAGGATAGCCAAGTTTATCAAAAAGCTGGCATTTTGCCTCTGATTTTCCGGAAAAATCAGAGTCGTCACTAGATAAGTGACGAGGTCTGAGAAACTGTAAAAAAAAAGGAAAGGAATTCTTAACGTGTGATGGATACGAAGATGAATATAATAAGTAACTATACGAATCTGTAGGTTTATTGTAAACACTAGTGCATAGACCGTTGCCTTCAATTGAAATTATGATGTCTAGAAAAGCCAAACAAAGATTCTGGTTGGCTTGTTGTAGCGTTCTTTATCAGAGTATAGAGCATGCTGACGACACTATTGTTAGCTTTGGAAATAAAGTTTGTTTTGAAAGTTGAAACTACTGCGCGGAGAGAAGTGGGGAGAAACATTCGACTATTTCGTGTTTCTTCCCACACTTTTTTCGTGCTTTAGCCTCTTTCTGCGTGCTTTACAACAGAACAGAGCACAGTCAAGGCTTCTCCATATGCAACTGTTATGCACATTTTCTTTTCGTTTGTAGGATCTACACGGGCGTATTTTGATCAAGGATGAAGCAAAATGAAGAAAAAAACCGCCAGATCATTGTAGCCTACGGTGACAGACGCCATTTGAATTATGTTAATAACTCAATGTACACAGGTAAAACTAGAAGAAGCTAGAGATGCTCTTCAACTTTCCGAGTGCTTCATATCTCGATGAACACATGCTGACATAAGAACCAATTGTTTTATTCGTCAGCTGTGCTTTTATCAAGATATGAAGTCCTTGCAAAGTTTTTAGAGTGCTCAAGAAGCTAGAGATGCTCTCAGCTGCGCCTCGAGCAACTCTTACGCGTATTATCTGCTCTCCAAACTTCCCACGTGCAGGCGTCAAACTAGACCAGTTCCCAGATTTGATTTATTGAAGGCCTTTGGTTGGAAGGAAACAAAGAAGACGGTTTAAACGCCGAAAACAACTAGAAAGATTTAATTTTTCTAACATTTCCTTTTTTTAAACTTGTTGCTGAATATTTATTACATTCTTTGAAAAGAAAGCTATTGTTGAGAGGTTCAAAAAGATGTCGACAAGTTAGTCATAGTAGCATCCATTCAGAAGGAAAATGACCAGTACCGACAGTTCCGAAATTAGATCCAGTGAGAAGGAAAGCCTGATAATTAGCAGCCCCCGAATCAGCGAGAAAGAGGAAAAGTGTTCCTCCGGAGGTGATTCACCCAGGATTCTTCACATTCTTCACAACATAGTTATCTACGCCAGCAATGGTCTTTGCATCTTTATGGTGTTTGTTTCATACTCTTTGTTTTCACCATTCTTTCCTGCAGAGGTTAGCACTTTTATTCATTAATCAATAATATATTAGAAATAAGTCTATATTGGTAAGTAATCACAAGATATTAGTAAATTAATGTAATATCTTTCACAGTTTAATATTTCACTAGCTCGTCATCAAATAATTGTTTTTAACTCTAAATCAACAAAGAGCTATCCTCGAAAAGATTGTTAGAGTTGCGGATGCTCCTTTTAAGTAGATTGAATCATTTACCCAAAAATTTGTTAGTTGTAAAAGGATATAATTTCACTGTCAACGTATTATTGACTGTGGTGAATCAACAAAGAGCTATCCTCGAAAAGATTGTTAGAGTTGCGGATGCTCCTTTTAAGTAGATTGAATCATTTACCCAAAAATTTGTTAGTTGTAAAGGGATATAATTTCACTGTCAACGTATTATTGACTGTGGTGAAAAAAGGATGGGAAAAATAGCATTTTTCATCGATAGATTTGAAACATGGGTATTTTGACTTTGAGATAATTTAATTTCTAAGTTTCTAAGTATTTTAGTTCTTGAGGTGCTTAATACATTTCATTTTTAAGGTAACAGGTGATAAGGTGAAAGTAAATGTACATTAAAAAAAAAAAAAAAAAAATTTCGATCTATTTCTCAGCATCAAATCTAGGAGTGTTACGTCTGCAGCCAGGAGAGCATCATGGGTTTTATTATACATTAGACTCTGATTTATATTATCGTGTTGTGGTCACATATTATGAAAACACCTGATGAAATTATAGTATGGTAGGATTTTTTTTCAATTTTGCCAGATGTGATGGAAAGCCTTTGAATAGTTCTCCTTCCTCTTAGATCAATGTCAACATCCTCTAAAAAGTATTAAATTTGGCTCTCAGATGAGTTGTAAAAAGATATTGACTTTTTTGATAATGTTATCAATTCTGATGGAAAATGCCAGTAGTCCAAATTAGATTTGACTTACTAACCAGAGGAAGGGCTCGTCAAGCAACAGCCTTCAATCCAACAGGAAAGTGCAGAACTCGGGCTCAGATTGTATCTTTGGAGTTAATTGACTCTGGACTCTTCGAAACATATTTGTTATCATCCCTATCAGTATTGCCCACTTTGTGGTATTTTAAGCATGTTCTGCATGTGAATCACCATTATTTCCTAGAAAGGTTAGCAATATTCAATACTGAAGAATAATGATGTACTTCTGTCTGGGCAGTATAATGACGTTTCCCAAAGTTCACAGGTTTTCCTTAATTGATTGGTAACCGAAGTATTTTACTTTGATGCAAAACCTGTCCTTTCATTCATAACGTAGAGAAATTGTCGGGGCCCAAGAGATCCATTAGGATTACTGAGCACTTTACGTGCACCTTTTCCAATGATATATTTTGCATAACTTGCATTTACTCCAAAAAGTTATACATTGGTGAAACAGGAAGATGACTGGGTGACCGATTCCGAGAACACCTTCGCAATGTAGAAAGAAATGACAAGGAGCCAGCCAAATTAAACCAGTCGCTAGACACTTAAATCTCCCTAATCATTCTGAGTAGAAAGCGGCAAAACTCTAAGGTAAAACGTTATCTTTCAAATCGGCACTCTTAATCCCCACGGTATCAACGACCGCTTTTCATCCAACTAATTTATTCCTGCTTTTCTCCTCACCATGTTCCCACTAATAGCGTAGCTTCATTTTCTGTATATCTGCGTTCTGACGAAGGGGTAACGCTAGAAACGTCAGCTTCGAAAATCTTTACGGTGGCCAATTTACATTATCAAATCAGTTTATAAACAAATTACCTTATTTGAAAAGTAACCTGCGCCCAAAAGGGTTTCAAATAGTCGTTGACGTTTTATTAAAAATCATAATTATTAATAATATTGTTGACGCTGCTTTCAGTTCCTATTAGTGTTAGCTGATCGGTATCCATGTTACAGCGGGGCTTCAGTGAGCTGTCTGCGATCGGCAGCAGGGTTTTGCGCTGTATAACCGACCGTAGTTCTTAGAGGACAGGATACTCCATTGATGCACTTTTAATTTGATACCATCGTACGTCACGGAAGGAAGCGAGACCTCGTGATCGATCTTCTTCAGTTCGTGGACAAACTCAGACACGTTCACTTCAGGTGCAAAGTCTCTGCTGTCAGCGAGAAAACTTATCCTCGCCTTTCTTGTATTTAATCTCAAGGAAGTGAAGGAGTATTTGCTGCCACCGTTGTGGTGCTACGTTAAGCGTCATGTAACTAGCTTGGATCACGTTACAATTTCATGCCTTGAGTGCAGGCAACATCTGATGAATCAACTCTCAGCTAAAAGTCACTCTAAATCTTGACTGAAGAAAAGAAATCTGAATTGTGTGAGGAATTTGTGGGAAGTTGGACCCAGATCTAACACATACGTTCAACACTTTTCTTAACTTTCTTATTACTATTGTTATAAATAAACACCATTGAAAAGTAACCTTCATAAAGGGGTTGCAAATAATTTTCCTTGTGTTAGTCAGAGTATTATCCATTCAGCTTAAATTGACTATCAGTTTAGTGATTCTATCCGGTGATCAGAAAAATGGCCTGAAAATTGACGGCCTCCAACTTAGCGAGAAAGAGGAAACCTCAAGCTTACAGTATTCCTCTAGAGGTGGTTTACCAAGGATTCCTCACAGCGGTGCTTATAATAATCTTATAATAATATCTTTCACAAGCTTCTATATTCCCATGAAAGCAAATGAAAACAAAAGACTGATCTGTACACTCAGGGCAAAAGACTCACCACATATACCTGGAACAGTGTCGTGGTAGGAGGTTTAAGGGGAGAGGAGTGGGGCAAAGGGCTAAAGTGGCAAAAGTAGGAGCTGACTGGGGGTTTGAGGATGGCTACTGTAAAGTAGGAACTTATCGGGGGTCTAAGGATGGTTACTGTAAAGTAGGAACTTATTGGGGTAAGGACAGCTACTGTGCATGGTTTTCCAATCAATAATTAAATCTAGAGCCAAGTACAAATACTGATATTTGTTCCAATGCCATTTTCATAATTTGTCTCAAGATTTCTGTGATTTATTGTATAACTGTTTCTCTTTTTTTCTGTTTACTTAAAGGCAATGAGAAAAGGCGTGTCTGAAAGTATAGTGGGACTTATCTTTGCAACTTATTCATTTGTGATTTTCATCTTTTCGCCATTTTGTGGAGTTCTTGTAAGTATTTGACTCTGAAGGGTACCCATGATAGTTAGAATATTTAATTCATTTATTTGTATATTTACCACTATTCGCTTTTTCGGATTCAATACTCCACCATTTTTATTTTAGTGTTAATTTTTATGATAAATAACTTCATCTCATTCAGATCAGAATAGGCTCAACAAGGCAGAACCTGAAACAGTTTACTTTCATTTTACAGATTACTTTGCTAGAACAAATAATATTCTATTATCAATGATAATTGTACATTTTGCATCCTGAAACCCTTAAATCCTAATAGTGACAATCGCCTAAAATCTCCTTACAGTAATACTGATGAGTCATTTTTAACATCATGAGAAAAAAGGAAACGATTGCCGACCTGAGAAGCTTTGATTGATAAATTCTTCTTTTCAGTACCAAATAAATCTACAGAAAACACTTCAGAGAATATGGTTGCTGATGTTGAGGTGTAAAGGGTTAACATAATGATATATTAGAACCACAAGGCCACAACTTACTTATATGTAGTTTTCTGCTTGAATCAGCAATTGTATTCCGAGATTTTTTACAATTACTTACTGATGAGCAATTTGTATCACTTGCAGATACCAAAATATGGCCCTAAGTTTGTTCTCTACTCAGGGCTTGTTCTTTGTGGGGGATCATTGGTTATATTTGGGTGAGCCAAAACGCTGATTTTAATAAGTATGATTTCTGTATTTAATTATACAATGAATCCTTAAGTCGTCATCCTTCTTTCTTCTCATTACTCTTCTGCTTGAAATTATAATATTGTGAAGAAAAATTTCTCTTTGGTCAATATTGGAAGTGAAAAGACTAACTCTTAGATGTACACTTTTCCAGTGGCTTGATAAACTAGATAATACTTAAGCAAGCTAAGTAAATATGCTGATTAATGTGAAAGATAGTCAATTTGAAATGGTGTTGAAAATTAAGTTTGAAAAGACCTAAAGTGAAAAAATAAGAAGTTCAAGCCAAAGATCTTGCTAAGACTAAGAGCAGTCTCTCCTTTTTGGCGAAGTCCGTCGCGCGAGTAAAAACAATTCAACGAAAGAAAGATTTTATGTTAGCGCGCCGCGGGGAACTCTGGGAGTGAGGCGTAGAGGAAGGGACTACAGCGTAAGCCAAAGAGTTTGAACTTGCACTGGTGAGTGACTTTTAACCTCAATGGCATTCCTTATCTTAATTACCAATCAATTTTCATATCGTCGCAACGCTCGGGTGATGTCAAGAACTCTAATTTACAAAATTCGTTCCCACATTGCGAACGCATTTTGCTGTGTGTGTGCTTGCAATTATAAATGGCCTCCAACGATCGCGAAGTGATTTAAAAATCTCATGTCTGACGCTCGATTTACACTGGGCTCAGAATGTTGACACTGCGTGCGGTGGGCTGCCGACTGCCGGTCATTTAGTTCTTTGAGAACCATGACCGGCAGTCGGAATTTTTCTAAAAATTGAAAAAACACATGGTAGATAAGGCTCTCTCCAAAGCCGGTTGGCAAAATTGCCGGGACGTCCTTTCCAGCGAGAAGAGCTTTAGGCGCCTTAGTGTGCTCTGGTTTCAGCGAAAGAATTGTCTGAAACCTGCAGGTCATCAGCCATGATTAATCTGGAGCGTTGACAAGCGTTGATATATATAACCACTTGTTGACAGATTACCGTCCGATGGCCGATCATATTTTTGCGTTGAGAGCGCAATGCGGGAATCAAACTCTTGGATTTTTAGTCTGTGTTCCCTTTTTTCAAGCGCCTCACTCCAAGGGCTCCTTGCATCATTGTTTTTTTTTTCCCCTGATTTTTTTTGGACTCGTGCGACGGACCTCACCAAAAAGGGAGGACTGCTCGAATTCTAGGTCTTGCCCCTTTACGAGCAAGACCTAGAATATCTGTGGCTTTTGTATCTTTCAGATTTTGTGACCTGATTGTAGATCGGGATGCGTTCATAACTGTTTCCTTCATACTAAGAGCAACATCAGCCATTGGAGGGGCTGCAGCTGAAACCTCGGCAATGTCCATTTTATTAGGAAAATATCCAGATAATATTGGAACGGTTTCAGTATGTGGGATTTTGTTTGTTGAATTCAAACTACATTTTATAATGAATACATTTTTAGCCTTGCCATGAAGATATTAGATATGGTAACTTCTAATATGTTTATAAAAAAAAGTATCTATGTCAGAGAAATGTTAGGTTATTATATGACGTAGTGACTTTGATGAATGAATGCTTTTAGTTATTTTTTGCGTAATAATTAAAGTGGCTCTATAAATTGCCTGGAAAAAGATATCAGCCCCTAAGTGGGACTTGTCATGACATTCCCTGAGTGATGTCTGCTTCAATAGGGTTCAGAGTCACCTTAATCAAAAAAAAAATGCATGAAAATAGCATTTATTCATCAAAGTTACTAAGTACTGTAAATAATGTTAGCTTCTATTAAAATAACAGTAAATAAATTGCAGTTAATAATTGGAATAAATGGTCGTTGAATAAGATTTAGCAGAGGCAGATTCAGAAGGTGACCTAATCTACCGGTACCTCCATTTTGTTAAAAAATTATTAGAATTTAAAGAGTCGATTTTAACAGTTAATGTAAATTGAGAATTAGTCTGCATAGCAGGTATATGGCGAGCTAATGCTCAATATTCCTCGTGAGTGTTGAAGCTGTCATATTGAATTCATTTGATAAGATCGAGTAAAGCCTGGAGCAAGTAAAAACTGTATGCGATGGAGGTGGTACATGCATTCCCTTGTTCCTTTCTCCCTTCCTGATTTATTTACTGCAGGCTTATTTCGATCTTGTCGATTTACAAGTTAGAGCAGCTTTAAGGCAAAATAAGAAAAAAGTTCTTGCAACATTATTTTCTAGGGTGTGGCGGAGACAGCTACTGGAGCCGGATATGCCTTTGGTCCAGTCATGGGAGGATTTCTTTACACGGTATGTACATGGCATGGTCCTTAATTGATTTATTACCTGTAATATATCGCGTGAATATGATTTAAAAAGCATCTCTTAATGTATAAAATTCAACTTAAAAGTTATGTCAAAATAACATCCAAAACTGCCACTGCTTAAATTTCCGTCTTCGCTGCTTTTGGCCAGGTTTCATTGGTTGTGTTGACTAAGAGACAATACCTCAACTGACCACCTCGCTCACACCATAGTGAGGTTGAACACTTAATTACCCCGGTTTTTTTCCACAGAGCATGCTAAGTAGAGAAATAAAGTTATGTGTAACAGGGTAATCTGAGATGCAGGAAAATAACATCATTAATAATCTCTGATCTCAGTTGATCTTGTTTCTAGGTTGGTGGTTTTAAACTTTCCTTCATTGTTACGGGTGGAACTATGATTGCTGTTATTCCAATTTTAGCCTTGACACTTGGCAAAGGTTTGATTTTCAGATTTTTTTAACAATCTAAATTTCTACTGATTGAAGTATCTCAGTCATTTTCTTAAAAGGCATTTGATTTGTGTAAAAGGTGTTCAGCTTCAAAAATGGTTAAGTCAATGAAGGAGTGATTGGACGTGTTAGTCAGTCAGTCAATCTTTCAGTTGACACTTGAGTCATGTTTGACAGGTATCTGTATCACCTTTTTTACACGATGCGCCTCCTATCAACATTAATTTCATTCAAAATCGTTTCAAGGAGACATGTGACATTGCTCTCGAGCAAACAGTTTGGTAAACAAATATAATTCCATAATAATAAAGTATTATCGTTTGTCTTACGATGTGGTCAGTTATGATGTGAATCGCAGCTAGCCCGTACCCAGACCTCCGCCGTTTCAGAGCACGCTCACAACACCGGACACCAATCGCTTTGGAATGAGGTTAAGTTTATTGATCGTGATCCTTACTGGTACACTCGTAGGATCAAAGAGTCAATTCACATAAGACTTCACCCTAACAACATCAACAGGGACAGTGGAATAGGAATTCCTGAATCGCGGATGCCCAAGATAAAAAACACAACAACCGGAGAGTCGTACAACAGCGAACCGTCGAGCGAACAACTCACTAACATCGAGGATCTAAACAAACCAATAACAGCTGTGGGAAAAAAACCAATCAATCACAGTGGAGCATTATACTTTATAAGAAAACCCGAAACCATTCGACCATTCGACCTGATGAAGACGAGTAATATGCAGTCGAAACGTCGCGATTCACATCATAAGTGACCACATCGTGAGACAAGTGATAATACTTTATATTTATTGAACTTTACCGAGATGAACAAGCACAACCTTTTCTACGAAATATAATTCTATCCACCAACATGAAAATGCAAGGTGGACTGGTGCCTGTGTTGCAGGTAATTTAGTGTTAACAACTGGGTTGAAAACGTAAATTAGCCACCGTAAAGGGTAAAATAGCTAACGTTTCGAGCGTTAGCCCTTCGTCAGAACGATCTTTCTTTAGAAACTTACCCCTTTATGGTGCCTGTGTTAATAGACTGCCATATTTATCCGCGGATTGGCCACATCCGCGTATAAGCTGCACATTTTGGTGATTTGGAAAAACGCTAAAAAGCCCGTATTTTAAGTTAAGCCCATCCTTTATGATCGTGTGAGTCAAAAGCATTTAACTGAAAGGAAAGTCAGCGCTGGGGCCACATAACTTTTTGCCGATTTCCTCTTACTCAGGCTATGGATATAAAATGAGAAACATGAGTTCCTTTACTGTATTGAGTGTAGTTTTGAGCCATACCAGTCCGTTCTTGAGAAGTTTCTATTGAAATATAGCATGGATAATTGTTATTTAAAAACTATATACCAGGAGAGGAAAAGAAGAAAAAAGATGACAAGGAATCAATATCCAGGTTAAAAGTGCTGAAAATTCCAACTGCACTCATGTTATGTAAGTACATGACTACACTTAACATTTAACATATTTTTTCTGACAATGGATAATGGAGAGTTAATATTACTGAATAATGTGATTACTGATGCACCCTGAGTTGAGGGTGGCCAGAATACTTCTTTTGGCAGAACATTCATGTGGATGTCTAACGAACAAAAACACGTGGCTCAGTTGATGTCTTGCCGAAAGATACCAGAGAACTTAAAAGACACCAGCTCTATATTGATTGCATTCCTAGAGTCTAAAACCATATTAGAAATCAAACTGTTACACCTTCTCTGCACTGTTATATGTCATTTTAAATCGAAGCTTTAGGGTAATCTTGGAGGGCGGATTCTTGCTGTAAGCCAAATGCATTGGCAAAGAAAGTAAGCAAGGTGGCTTCTCACCATCCATTTTCGTTCATAACGAGGAAAGAAACAAAGACGACCGGCTTTTTTTGTGCATTATTATAGCTGATTATCCGTTATAGGTATTAGATAAATGTTGTAAAGTGATAGCTTATGCGTTCGAAAGGTTGATAAACATTAACAAAATTACAAAAATGTAATTTTTGTAAAAGTTGTCGGAGTGGCAAAAGTTGCTCGAAGTTGCCAAAACTCAAAAAGTGCTCCAAACGCTGAAAGTTGCTCAAAAGTTGCCGAGCACAAGGGAAGGGGCTATTTTTAAGTTACAATGTCTTAGAGACTAGAGCTCTTACATTTGTTTAAGAGTTACCGAAATGAGAGTCTAAATTTTTCCTGTCATTTTATTCCAGCTCTCTGCTTTGTCGTCTGTGGCTTGTCATTTTCTTACCCTGAACCTATCTTAGGGCCTCACTTGATAGAGGTACAATTACGACCTTTACTTTTATATCATGTTAGGTCTTTTTGAGGTGACATATAATGTTTTATTCTGTCACAGAACATGCTTTGTCAACTAGATGGTTTGATCAAACAGAATCCCTTGACGCAATACCTTGAGGAATATTCAAAAGTGAATATGAGTACTTCAGGATTTCGTTAGTTCTGTTTGACTTCCCTCTTGTGATCCGGTAAACTCACGCCAACTATTTGGAGGTAGAACTAAACTTATTACGACTTTGTCACTGTCGTTTTCCCGCCCCTCACAAAGGTTCCTTCCTTGTTTTTTCCAATTCCTTACTAGCTCCGCGTGACATTTTTATTTCCTCTAATTGGACGTTGTTACTACTTTGGTTTCCGTTATGCGACATTTGCAGACATTCCAACCCCTTTTGAGGAGAAATAGGGAGACTCTTTTAGTGCCGAAGGCGCTAAGATGAGCGCCAACGGCGCGAGCTTCTAGGGGGGTCTGGGGGCATGCCCCCCCCCCCAGGAAATTTTGCAAATTTAGTTTCTCTCAAGTGGCATTTCCAGCATGTTGACATCATTTCTGTGGTTTTCTTTAAGGTCTTAGATTCTGAAAAGATGGATTAACAACAGCAAAGTAACGTTTTACACTCAGATCGCAAAAAGTACTTATAACATAAGCAATTTTTTCCTTGTTTTCAGAATTTTATGATAAATCGGGAGAACCTGATAAAAATCGGGAGAGCGGGAGGCAACACATCAAATCGGGAGACTCCCGATCAAATCGGGAGGGTTGGAATGTCTGCATTTGATCGAAATTAGCTTGTGACCAGGCCCTCACCGTTAACGCTGCCGGACGTGCATATCTCTGCAGGCGGGAAAATTAGAGACGAGTTGAGACAGGTTTGCTGGGATCTGGCAGACCCCAAATTGACCGCTGGCCGGCTTGCTTCTCTCAAGAACTCAGACCTTCTCGCGGGCCAAATAACGCTCGTATTGTAGCGCTTATAAACGAAATGCGATTTATTATTCCTTTTGGAAAATTGAGTTCGCCAAACTTTTAAAGTCTTCTGTCTTCAAAGTTGGGCTTAATGGTCCATTTGGCATATATTCACTTCACAGATGGGTCAAAATCCAGCAAATGTTGGTCTTGCTTTTCTTTGTTGGGCTGCGACTTACACCCTGTTAGCACCATTGGTCGGATACATAGGAGATAAAACGGTAAGTTTCCCTTTAGCATAGCAAAAATTAACTTTGCATCGGGGTCTGGCATCATCACAATTACCAAATCTGCGCTCCAAAAACTTTCATTAACAAGACAAGCGTTTGCCGGTGGGGAAACTAAGACTTCTTTTTGTGAGGTTTCCTTTTCTCCTATGGTAAATGGTAGGGGACAGGGCGGGGTTTCCAGTGCATTATGAAGTGGGTAATGACATGTTCAAACTCAATTTCACGAAATTCAACTTGGTGACTGACAGAGTCCATTCCGTTTCAATCAAAAGTGTCTTCCCCAGAGGCTAGGGAATGAATTCTAAACATTAAAGAGCGCTGGGGGAAAATAGCGACTTTCAGTGACGTCTTGCTGTGAGGAGTTTTCTCAGAAATTTTCTGCTTCGATATTTGTAGGTTCTCTAATGACAAAACTTACCATTTATACCTCCGATTTAGTTGATTGAATTGTTAACTCGAGGCGTCAACTCAGAGAAAAAAATCATCCACTCCGAAAGCTGTGTTGTTAAGAACTCATGGTAACAGCTCTTTCCAGTGTGATTTGGTATGCAATGTATTAAAAATAAAAGCATGATTTTGATGGAACTTCATATCTTAAAAAATCTCTTTGCAGAAATGTTATCGAACGATGATGATAGCAGGTTTTACTGTACTTCTCATTGGACATCTGTTGGTGGGACCTGCTCCATTTCTTACGTTCTTACCAGCTAAGTATGTGTACCAATCATTCTGCATATTTTCATTATCATATTAATTAAAAGTACCAGTAAAAAAAACGATCTTCAATATTCTGAGAAATTTGTACAACATAGATTTGTGGCTGCGAATATCAAGTTTCACGCCTATCTCCAAAACGATCCAAATCTGAGGTTCAGTCACCTTTGAGAAATGTTATGTTAATGATAAAACTTATTCGATTCCGCTGTTCTTGCAGGACGATTTGGCTGCTAATTCCAGCAATGTTCCTTTATGGAATTTCTGGTGCTCTTGGTTTTGTACCCATCATGCCTGAACTCATTAAAACTTTAAGGTAAGTACCAATGTTTAAGTAAATACAACAACCAATGCAAGGGGGGCACAAAAGGCGTTACTAGTTTAACAGCAATACACAGAGCTATACCCTAATTTCCCCGGGTAGATTCGTCGTCGCCATGATAGCTGGGAATATGTTCTTTGACATATTACATTACAATTTTGAGAACTTTGAAAGTGAGAGATGATGAGTTTTCATTTTCGATGTCACTTATACGTCGGTGTCTTTTTTTGTGAATGATTTTGAGTGGGTATGTTTGGCATTTTAACTATTAAATTAGTGTAATTAAGTCCTCCCTCCTTCCTCTTTGTTTGTGAACCTTTGTAATTATTTTTAACGAGTACAGCGACCCCGATCGATGACTCGAACCTTTAAGATAAAGTAAAAAAGAGTCCTTTCTTTTTTTCCAGCATTCGAATTATCTAGAATTAAGTCACAGTAAATGAATGGTGGATTTCCAGAGAATTCGGTTTGGTTCGAGTTAGCAAGAGGTTCGAATTGGCGAGTGTTTAGTTATTAGAAGTCAACTTTATTGATTAACTTTTTTTTATAATCATGTTTTTGTACTTGCTTGCTGCTTCTTTTTTCCTCTCAGGGAAGATGGAATGCCCGATGATTCCTTCACAAACGCGCTTGTGTCAAGTATTTACATTTGTATGTACTATTTAGGGTATGTGCACTTTTTTATTGACTCTTTATCTCTTTTGTTTTAATTGCTAAAGCAGCAACGATTTGAGGGAGGGCAGACGCTAACATCCACGCTTGAAATGGATTATAAATGTTTTTCAACTTTTTCTTTCCAGGTCGGTGATTGGGCCCGTTCTAGCTGGAGTACTATGTGATCACTTTGGATTTGAGTGGTCCATGACTGTAAGTGCTCTTTCATCGATCATTCAAAGCATTTGATATACGCTAAGAGACTTTATATCATAAAGAGTTTTGAGGAGAATTTAGTATTTATCGCCGGCGGGGAGGGGGAGAAGGGAGAATTTCAGTGGGGATCAGATGGTTTTCTCTGTGGGGAAACAGATAGGGGATCAGTCGTCGCCTAAAGACAATAAAAGACGGACTATTAAAAATTAACTGCCAATTAACTACCAATAAGGAGGAGGGGGGTGGGGGGGAGGGAATATTTCAGACTCAGGTAAATTTTAATGTGACACAACCAAAATCCCCCCCCTCCCCCCCACCCTTCCTCCTTCCTTGTTGGTAAATAATGACCGGTGTCTTAATAGGAACAAACTACACATAACAAGTATTTCTTCTCGGTTCCCTACTTTTGCAGGTAGCAGGTTTCATCTGCTTTTTCCAAGTGAGTGCATAAACAATTTTGCTTCTAAATGATCGGTTAACGTTATTTTCTGGTGTTTTTTTCTATCATATTTAACTTTAAGAGAAAGATCTTTTTCTAAAATAATTTTTTCCTTTTTTTTCTTTTAGGTTTTGTAGTTTATCATCTAGGAATATTTGTTATCATATCTTTCTGTTATATATGCTTGTTTTTTTTTTAGCTCCTGCTGATTTTTTTCTTCACGTTGTTTGAAAGATCTCTTTAAGGTTAGTAGATAGTTCGATAACGCGGTTAGTACCAGCGGTTTCTGTAAAAAGCACCTTACAAGTAGCTACTATACAACCTCTTTTCTAAAATAATCAGCAAGGTATGTAACTGAAGTCGACAATATTCATTTTTATATTGACCCTTTTTGACTTGACTTGCACGTATGACAGAAGCAAATTAACTCCTTGGCTGCCAGATGCGATAATTTTCGACTTTTTTTTATCTTGAAAACAATGAGATTTATTATATGAAGAAAAATTGAGGTTAGCGGCACTTAAGAGAGGATGTCAGCATCTATCGCAGCGGCAAGTCACCCAAAACTTGCTTCCTCTTACTTTTATAATTTGTAGCCCAATATGTCCTAATAATTGTGGTGTAGTTTTTTGTGAAAATACATGTTAGTTTTTGAGAAAGGATTTTTTTCGTTCATTCTATCTTCAATTCAACATAAACAAAAGTCTCCATACAGGTTAAATATTCATTTGTGACAGTATAAATTATGGCGTGACTAGCTTATGATGTAAATGGGGGAGGGGAAAACACAACGCAAAACCTGGGCTCCTGTCAAAACGTAATACCCAGGCGTTAAATAATAATCGAAACAGCTAATGAAATCATAAATAAACAAGTTAAGAGTGTTATATTAGATTTTTTACAGATTGTAGTGATTTATGCCAGTAAATGGTGGCGACAAGTAGGCACACCATCTCTATTTCACAGTCGCTAGCAAGTAAATTTTGCCGGACTTTGAGTTCGTCTCAAGATAGAACAACACAAATACACAAGGAAATTTTTACAATAACTTATTAACCATCCTTTTGTCTTTTAAAAACTCGAAGCTCAGTAGATTCTGTCATATCGGTCATTGTTAAAACTGTCTTTGTTTTGATGTTACTATTCGATATAGGAAAAGTATGTCGAACAAAAATATTCACCAAAAAATAAATATTACTTTACCAGCTTCAATTTTGACAGGAGATTAAATTTAGATGATAAAACAAAGGATTATGTTGACAGAAATACCGGAGGTCAAGTTTATTGGTTACATGAAGTCACACAACTCAGGTAATATTCACGGTGAAAATTTGCATATTTGGTCGAACGAAAAAATAGTTTCTCAAAAACTGAAATATATTTTCACAAAAAACTACAACACAATTATGAGGACATATTGAGCCACAAATTATGAAAGTAAGAGTGAAAGCAAGTTTTTGGTGACTTGCCGCTGTATGTCTGATTCATGCTGACATTAGCTCATACACATGGCGTGTATGGCTTAAATATCAAATTGATGCTGATCAACATTTGGCATCAAACACATCACAAGGTTAGATTCTGATGTTTACAAAGAACGTGCTCGAGATACACAGAAGACAAAAGTAATTTTCAAATTCTCCCCCCCATTATAATTGGATTTGGAGGCAGCTTTTCATATCATTGAAATAAACTGCAACTCTAGCTACTGAAATGCTCTTCAAACTATCCGAGTGCTTCATATCTCGATGAACGCATGCTGATATATGAACCAATCGTTTTATTCGTCAGCTGTGTTTTCATCAAGATATGAAGTCCTTGCAAAGTTGTAATAGTGCTCAAGAAGCTAGAGATGCTCTCAGCTGCGCCTCCAGCGACTCTTACACATTTTATCTCCTCTCCAAACTTCCCACGAGTAGGAACCAAACTGGACCAGTTCTCAGATTTGATTTATTGAGGGCCTTTTTCGGGAAAGAAACAAAGAAGACGGTTTGGACGCCGAAAACAACTAGAAAGATTTAATTTTTCTAAGGTTTAATTTTTCGTAACTCGTTGATGAATTTTTATAACATTCTTTGAGAAGAAAGCTATTGTTGAGAGTTACAATAAGTTTTTGACAATTTAGTGATAGCAGCATCCATTCAGAAGGAAAATGACCAATACCGACAGTTCAGAAATTCGATCCGATGTTGAAAAGGAAAGCCTGATAACTGGCAGCACCCGAATCAGCGAGAAAGAGGAAAAGTGTTCCTCCAGAGGTGATTCACCCGGGATTCTTCACATTCTTAACAACATAGTTATCTACGCCAGCAATGGTCTTTGCGGCTTCATGGTGTTTGTTTCATTCTCGTTGTTTTCACCATTCTTTCCTGCAGAGGTTAGCATTTCTATTCATTAATCAATAATATATTAGAAATAAGTCTATATTGGATATATAATAATAATAATTGTAATATATTGGTAAATTAACGTAATATATCTTTCACAGTTTAATAGTTCACTAGCTCGTCATCAAATAGTTGTTTTTAGCTCTAATGAAGAAAAAAAAGAGCTTTTCTCGAAAAGCCTGTTAGAGTTGTGTATGCTCCTGTTAAGTCGTCTGAATCATTTACACTAACATTGACCTTAAACTCTATTCACAATTCACGATTATTTACGAAATACTATTGATTAATATACGAAATTTCATAAAAATTCAAAATCATGTATAATACAATAGCATTTAACTTTAAAGTTTCCCTTAAAAAAAAATAAAACTTTAGATGCCCGCATTGGCGACGTTTATTTTGCAGTCTAAGGAGTGTTCTATCTTGCTGTGAAAAGGCATTCGTGAACCTCTCACGCATCCGCGTACCGATATTAGAATTTCCAAAGAGGTTTGTGTCTTGAACCATGCGATAACTGTGTTATACGGCTCGGTGTCTTTCTGAGCTATCTTATCTGCAAGATGCTTCAAGAAACGCTAACACTCATGTCCCATTCCGCCATTGGTTCCAAACACTGAAGGTGTGAATGAACTCATCTCTACATCTTTACCCTAAAATTTATTGTTGGTGTGTAAAAAATAAATTTCACTGTCAAAGTATCATTGACTGTGGTGAAAAAAAAGGGATGGAAATAATAACATTTTTCATTGATAGATTCGTAACATACGTATTTTGACTTTGAGACAATTTGAATATTAATTTTAGTTCTTGAGGTGCTTAATACAATTCATTTTGGGGAAAAACAAATTTTTTTCCTAAGGTAACAGGCAATATGGCGAAAGTAAATATACATTTAAATAAAACAGCAAAATTTCAATCTATTTCTTTGTATCGAATCTAGTTCTTGGTATTAAATCTCTGAGTGTTACGTATGCAGCCAGGAGAGCATCAAGCTAATGGCTTCTATTATACATTAGACTTTGATTTATATTTTCATGTCATGGTCACATATATATTATGAAAACACCTGATAAAATTATATTTTTTTCAATTTTTCCAGATGTAATGGAAAGCCTTTGAATATTTCTCTTTCCTCTTAGATCAATGTCAACATCCTCTGAAAAGTATTAAAGTTGGCTCTCGGATGAGTTGTAGAACGATGTCGACTTTTTTGATAATGTAATGAATTCTAATGGAAAATGCCAGTAGTCCAGATAAGATTTGACTTATTAACCAGAGGAAGAGCTCGTTCAAAAACAGCCTTCAATCCAAAATGAGGGAGCAGAACTCGAGCTCAGATTGTATCTTTGGAGTTTGTTGACTCTGGACTCTTTGAAACCTATTATTATCTCCGTAGTATTGCCTGCTTTGTGGTATTTTAAGCATTTTCTGTATATAAATCACCATTCTTTCCTAGTAAGGTCAGCAATATTAAATTTATTGATGAATAATAACGTACTTCTTTCTGGGGAGCATACGTATGCCAATGTTTACAGTTTTTCCTTAATTGATTGATAAACGAGGTATTTTACTTTGATGTAAAAGCTGCCCTTTCATTCATAACGTAGAGAAACTGTCGGGACCCAAGTGATCCATAAGGATTTTTGATCACTACACGTGCCTCTTCGCCAATGTTATATTTTGCATAACTTGCACTTACTCCAAAAAGTTATACATTGGTGAAACAGGGAGGTGACTATGTGACCGATTCCGAGAACACCTTCGCAACGTAAAAAGAAATGACAAGGACCTAGCCAAACCTGTCGCTAGACACTTTAATCTCTAATCATTTTAGGCAAAAAGCGGCAAAACTCTGTCTTTCAAATCGGCACTCTTAATCCCCACGGTATCAACGACTGCTTTTCATTTAACTACTTTATTCTTGCTTTTCTCCTCACCATGTTCCCAGCAATAGCTTGGCTCCATTTTCTGCATATTCGCTCTGACGAAGGGGTTATGCTAAAAAATGTCAGCTTCGAAACTATTTACAGTAACAAATTTACATTATCAACTCAGCTTATAATACCAAATTACCTCATTTGAAAAGTGAGCTGCGCCCAAAAGGATTTCAAATAGTTGTCGATGTTTTATTAAAAATCATAATCATTAATAATATTGTTGACGCTGCTTTCAGCTCCTATACGGCTAGCTGTACCATGTTACAGCAGGGCTTCAGTAAGCTGTCTGCCATCGGCAGCAAGGTTTTGCAGCGGTGTCCCAGAAGGCGTTGTGCGAGGCTCGTTCCGATTCCTTCAGTTGGGGTATTGCGCCAGACCAGCAGGGAAAAAAACTCTTACTGGCCAGCGACCTTACATTTCTTGAATTACCGCTTTATGGTTTTGACGGCAGTCTCGGCCTTGCCATTGGACTGAGGGTACTTGCTTGGATCACGTTACAATTTCATGCCTTGAGTGCCGACAACATCTGATGAATCAACTCTCAGCTAAAAGTTACTTTTGAGGAAGAGGAATTTGTAGGAAGTTGGACCCAAATCTAACACATACGTTCCACACTTTCCTTAACTTTATTATTGATATTGTTATAAATAAACATCATTTTAAAAATAAGCTGTGATTAAGGGTTGTAAATTATTTTCCTCATGTTAGTCAGAGTAATATCCATTCGGGTTAAATCGACTATCAGCTCAGTGATTCTATCCGATGATCAGAAAAATGGCCTGAAAATTGACGGCCTCCGACTTAGCGAGAAAGAGGAAACCTCAAGTTTACAGTGTTCCTCTGGAGGTGGTTCACCTAGGATTCCTCACAGCGGAGCTTATAATAATCTTATAATAATATCTTTCACAAGCTTCAATATTCCCATGAAAGCAAATGAAAACAAAAGACTGATCTGTACACTCAGGGCAAAAAGCTCACCACATATACCTGGAACAGTGTCGTGGTAGGAGGTTTTAGGGGAGAGGGGTGGGGCAAAGGGCTAAAGTTGCAAAAGTAGGAACTTATTGGGGGTCTGAGGATGGCTACTGTAAAGTAGGAGCATATTGGGGGTCTGAGGATGGCTACTGTAAAGTAGGAGCTTATTGGGGGTCTGAGGATGGCTACTGTACAGAGGCTTATTGGGGGTCTAAGGACAGCTACTGTGCATGGTTTTCCAATCAATAATGAAATCTAAAGCCAAGTACAAATATTGATATTTGTCCCGATGCCATTTTCACATTTGTTTCAAGGGTTCTGTGATTTATTGTATAACTTTTTCTCTCTCTCTTTTTTTTTTTTGTTTACTTAAAGGCAGTGAGAAAAGGCGTGTCTGAAAGTATAGTGGGGCTTATCTTTGCAACTTATTCGTTTGTGATTTTCATCTTTTCGCCATTTTGTGGAGTTCTTGTAAGTATTTGACTCTGAAGGGTATCCATGATAGTTAGAATATTTAATTCATTTATTTGTATATTTACCACTATTCGCTTTTTTGGATTCAATACTCCACCATCTTTATTTTAGTATTAATTTTTATGATAAATAACTTCATCTCATTCAGATCGGAATAGGCTCAACAAGGCAGAACCTGAAACAGTTTACTTTCATTTTACAGATTACTTTGCTAGAACAAATAATATTTCATTGTCAATGATAATTGTACATTTTGCATCCTGAAACCCTTAAATCCTAATAGTGACAATCGCCTAAAATCTCCTTACAGTAATACTGATGAGTCATTTTTTAACATCATAAGAATAAATGAAACGATTACCAACCCGAGAAGCTTTGATTGATAAATTCTCCTTTTCAGTACCAGATGAATCTAGAGAAAACACTTTAGAGAATATGATTACTGATGTTGGGGTGTAAAGGGTTAACATAATGATATATGAGAACCATATGGCCCCAACTCAATTATGTGTAGTTTTCTGCTTGAATCAATAATTGTATTACAAGATTTTTCACAATCACTTACTGATGAGCAATTTGTATCACTTGCAGATACCAAAATATGGTCCTGGGTTTGTTCTCTACTCAGGGCTTGTTCTTTGTGGGGGATCATTGGTTTTATTTGGGTGAGCCAAAATACTGCTTTTAAGATTTCTGTATTTGATTACACAATTAATCATAACCATTACAAATTCCTCAAATATTGTTGGTGCATTCGCAGCTTCATTTTTCACTAATCATTCTGTAATCGGACTGTTGGCTGTAATCGGACACCTGTAATCAGACAGTTGAAGCAGCCAATCATACTAAGTCCACTCAGCTAATCCACCAATCACAGAAATGATCAAAATAACCATAGCAACAACCACTTATCCAAAGAAAAACTAGGGAATTTCCAAAATGGAGGAATTTTTAACTAAAGACATTGTCTCCACTGCAGATATTTGTTGTAGGTATATTTGTTTTCTCGGAAATTGAAATGGTTATGATAAATTGGTAATAGGACTTCTTGTCGCCCAATTCTGTCTGTAATCATACTTGTGATTAATAAATCGGACTCCCACTTCGCGGTCGTCCGATTTTGTTAATCACTCGTACGATTACAGACAAAATTGGACTCCACTTGGTCCTATTATCATCATTAATCTTTTAGTTGCCATTCCTCCTTCTTCTCATCAGTCTTCTGCTTGAAATTGTATTAATATTGTGAAGAGAAATTTCTCTTTGGTCAATCTTGGAAGTGGAAAGACCAACTCTCAGATGTAGCATTTATTCAATAGCTTAAACTGGACAAGACTTGGGCAAGTTAAGTAAATACGCTGATAAATGTGAAAGACAGTCCATTTGAAATGGTCTTGAAAGTTAAGTGTAAAAAGACCTAAAGTGAAAAATTAGAAGTTTAAGCAAAAGATCTTGCTAAGAGTACGAGCAGTTTCTCCTTTTTGGCGAAGTCCGTCGCGCGAGTAAAAAGAAATCAGTGAAAGAAATATTTTATGTTCGCACGCCGCGGGGAATTCTGGGAATGAGGTGTAAAGGAAGGGACCACAGTGTAAGCCCAAGAGTTTGACCTTACACAGGTGAGTGATTTTTAACCTCAGTTAGATGTAACCAATGGCATTCCTCATCTTAATTACCAGTCAATTTTCATGTCGTCGCAACGCTCGGGTAATGTCAAGAGCTCTAAACTATCTCAAATTTCGAAGGGCACTGTGAACTGGAAATCTGCGAAATGTCTCAGTTCGGATGAGTCTCACAAACGAAACTCCTCAGAAGATACTTAGGAAAGGTAGAGGTACCATCGCGAACGAATTTTTCTCTCTGTGTGCTTCCAATTATAAATTGCCTTCAGCGATCGCGAAGTGATTCAAAAATCTCATGTTAACGCTCGATTTACACGGGGCTCAGAATTCAGAGCCATGGAAGTTGACACTGTGTGCGGTGTGCTGCCGGTCACGGTTCTCAAATAGGTAAATGACCGGCAGTCAGAAATTTTTCTAAAGGTTGAAAATTGAAAAAACGTCCTTTCCAGCAAGAAGAGCTTTAAGCGCCTCAGTATGCCCTGGTTTCAGAAAGAATTGTCGAAAACCTGCAAGCCTACAGCCATGATTAGTCTGGAGCGTTGACTAGCGTTGATACGTATAACCGGTTATCTTTCTGAGAGGACACAATTTGTCGAATTTAATAACGTTAGATCTGCCCCACAGGGGATTCCCTGTGGGGTGCCTCAAGGTTCTATTCTTGGTCCCTTATTTTTTATCCTGTATGTTAATGATTTGAACAATGCTTCCCTGCTTGATGCAATCTTGTTTGCTGATGATACAAACTTATTTATCTCCCATAATGACCCTGTTTACCTAATTAACACATTAAATAGAGAATTAAACAAATTGTCAACCTGGTTTGCAGCAAACCGGCTCTCCTTGAATTTAGCCAAGACTAATTTTATGGTATTCAAGCCTTGGCAAAAGAAGCAATCTTTTGAATTTCAAGTTTTCATAAATGAGCAGCCTATTCTTCGTGTTTCTGAGACCATGTTTTTGGGTGTTTTATTAGATGACAATTTGACCTGGAAATCGCATATATCCTTAACAGCAAATAAATTATCCAAATCTATAGGTATTATTCATAAATCTAGGTTTTTTCTCTCTACTCACTCCCTTCGTACTTTATACAATTCTATGATCCTTCCATATTTGTATTATTGCAATTTAGCTTGGGCTGGTACCTATAAGTCAAACCTTCAAAGAATTGTAACCTTACAGAAACGTGCGTTAAGAATAGTAAGCAATTCTACATACATTGCCCATACTGGCCCTATTTTAAAGGAACTTAAACTCTTAAAATTTCATGATATCCATTCGTTTCAATTAGGTACTTTTATGTTTTCATTCGAGAACTCTACACTCCCTTCCAAATTCAATAACTTTTTTTTACTGAATAGTCAAATCCACAATTATAATACTAGGAATGCTCAGTCCTTCCGTTTGCCACTGTGCAGAACGAACACCAGGAAGTTTTCAATTTACTTTCAAGGTCCAAACTTTTATAATTCGTTAAATTCTGACATAACTAGTTCTCCCTCCTCCGCTTCTTTTAAAAGAAAGCTTAAGGAATTTCTTCTCTCTAAGTATTAGCTTCTGTAAGGCAGTAATTCTTAACTAACTTACTTAATATGTGTGTGCGTGTGTGTGTGTGTGTGTACGTGTGCGCGGTCAAAGTTAATTACCATAAGTCCATATTGTAATTCTAATATAAGATTAGTTATTTTAAGTGAGAAAACCTGACTTGTTATAAGCCTCGTGGTTTCTTTCAGGTTTTCTCGCCATTTATTTTCTGTCATCAATTTTCTTCATTTTTTTTTTCCATGTGTAAATGTCGTATATGGCAAATAAATATTGTATTGTATTGTATTGTATACCAGTTGTTGACAGATTACTGCCCAATAGCCGATCATATTTTTGTGTTGAGAGCGCAATGCGGAAGTCAAACTCTTGGAATTTTTTGGTCTGTGTTCCCTTTTTTTTGAGCGCCTCACTCCAAGGGCTCCCTACATCATTGTTTTTTCCCACTGGTTTTTTGGACTCGCGCGCGACGGATCTCACCGAAAAGGAGGGACTGCTCGAATTCTAGGTCTTGCTCCTTTAGGGATTTGAGCTTTTTAAACAAAGAAGTATCTGTGGCTTTTGCATCTTTCAGATTTTGTGAGCGAATTGTAGATCGGGATGCGTTCATAACTGTTTCCTTCATACTGAGAGCAACATCTGCTATTGGAGGGGCTGCAGTTGAAACCTCGGCATTGTCAATTTTATTGGGAAAATATCCAGATAATGTTGGAATGGTGTCAGTATGTGGGATTTTGTTTGTTGAATTCAAACTACATTTTGTAATGAATACATTTTTGCCTTGCCGTGAAGATAATACATATGGTAACTTCTAATGAGGAATCACTCAGGAGCCTCTGTGTAAGGCTTGTCATGACATTCCCTGAGTGATGTATATTTCAATGGGTTTAGAGCCACCTTAAGTAACAAAATGCATGAAAATAGCATTTATTAATTAAAGTTACTAAGTACTTTATATAATGTTAGCTTCTATAAAAAATAACAGTGAATAAATTGCAGTAAATAATTGGAATAAATGGTCATTAAATAAGATTTAGCAGTGGCAGATTTAGAAGGTGACTTACTGTACCGGTACCTCCATTTTGTTAAAAAATGATTGGAATATAAAGAGTCGATTTTAACAGTGCATGTAAGTTGAGAAATAGTCTCCATAGTAGGCATGTGGCAAGCTAATGCTAAACATTCCTTGTGAGTGTTGCAGCTGTCATATTGAATTAATTTGATAAGATCGAGTAAAGCCTACAGTAAGTAAAAACTGTATGCGATGGAGGTGGTACATGCAGTAAGAATGTCAATCAAATTTCCCTTGTCCCCTCCTCCCTTCATAATTTGTTCTCTGCAGGCTTTCTTGATCTTGTCGATTAGCAAGTTAGAGCAGCTTTTAAGTTAAGGCAAAATATGAAAACAGTTCTTTCACCGTTATTTTCTAGGGTGTGGTGGAGACAGCTGCTGGAGCCGGAGATGCCTTTGGTTCAGTCATGGGAGGATTTCTTTACACAGTATGTCCATGGCATGATCTTTACCTGAATTATCTCATTTGTAATATGTAATATATCACGTGAATATTATCTAAAAAGCATCCCTCAATTCAACTTAAAAAGTTATGTCAACATTACATCCAAAACCGCCTCTGATTTTTTTCATAAATTTCTATATATGCTGCTTTTGGCCAGGCTTCATTAGTTGTGTTGTCTAAGAGACAATACCTCAACCGACCACCTCTCCCCCCTCCCTCACACCATAGTGAGGGTGAACACTTAATTACCCCAGCTTTTTTGCACAGAGCATGCCGAGTAAAGAATTAAAGTTATGGGTAACAGGGTAATCTGAGATGCAGGAAAAAAACATCATCAATAATCTCTGATCTCAGTTGATCTTGTTTCTAGGTTGGTGGTTTTAAACTTCCCTTCATTGTTACGGGTGGAACTATGATTGCTGTTATTCCAATTTTAGCCTTGACACTCGGCAAAGGTTTGATTTATAGATTTTTTAACAATCTTATATTCTCACTAATTTGAGTATCTCAGTCATTTTCTTAAAAGCATTTGATTTGTGAAAAAGGTGCTCAGGTTCAAAAATCATTCAGTCAATGAAGGAGTGATTGGGCAAGTTAGTCAGTCAGTCGGTCAATCTTTCACTTAACCTTTGAATCATGTTTGACATGTATCTGTATCACCGGTTTTTTACGATGCGCCTCCTATCAACATTAATTTCATTTAAAATCGTTTCAAGGAGACAGGTGACATTGCTCTCGAGCAAACAGTTTGGTAAACAAATATAATTCTATAATAATATAATAACGTATTATCGTTTGTCTCACGATGTGGTCAGTTATGATGTGAATCGCGAACCGTTCCAGAGCACACTCACAACACCGGACACCAACCGCTTTGGAATGAGGTTAAGTTTATTAATCGTGATCCTTACTGGTACACTGATAAGGTCAAAGAGGCAATTCACATAAGACTTCAGCCTAACAACATCAACAGGGACAGTGGAATAGAAATTCCTGAAGCGTGGATGCTCACGATAAAAAAACACAACAACCGGAGAGTCGTACGATAGTGAACCGTCGAAGGAACAACTCACTAACATCGAGGATCTAAACAAACCAAACACAGCTGTGGAAAAAAAACCAACCAATCACTGCGGAGCATCATGCTTTATAAGAAGACCCGAAACCATTCGACCTTATCGCCTTATGAAGACTAGTAGTATGCTGTCGAAACGTCGCGATTCACATCATAAGTGACCACATCGTGAGACAAACGATAATACTTTATTATTATTGTGTTTTACCACGATGAACAAGCACAACCTTTTTACGAAATTAAATTCTACTCATCAACATGAAAATGCAAGGTAGACTGCTGCCTGTGTTAATAGACTACCATATTTATCCGCGGATTGGACACACCCGCGTATAGGCTGCACATTTTGGAGAGGTGGCAAAACGCTACACAGCCCCTGTTTTCCTGTTAACCCCATCCTTTACAATCGTGTGAGACAAAACCATTTAACTGAAAGGAAAGTCAGCGCTGGGGCCACAAATTTTTTCGCTGATCACTTCCTACTCAGGCTATGGATATAAAATGAGAAACACGAGTTCCTTTACTGTATTGAGTGCAATTTTGAGCCATTTCAGTCCGTTCCTGAGAATTTTCTCTCGAAATATAGCAAGGATAAATGTTAATTAAAAACTACATACCAGGAGAGGAAAAGAAGGAAAACGATGACAAGGAATCAATATCCAGGTTAACAGTGCTAAAAATTCCAACTGTACTCGTGTTATGTAAGTAAATGACTACACTTAACATTTCACATATTTTTTCTGACAATATAATGGAGAGTTAATATTACTAGATAATGTGATTGCTGGTGCACCCTGGGTTGAGGGTAGCCAGAATACTTCTTTTGGCAGAAAATTTATATGAATGTCTAACGGACAAAAACACGTGGCTCATTTGACGTTTTGCCGAAAGATACCAGAGCACTTAAACGAAACTAGCTTTATAGTGAATGCACTCCCAGAGTCTAAAACCATATCAGAAATCAAACTGTTACACCTTCTCTACATACTGTAAGCCAAAATGCATTAGCAAGGAAAGTAAGCAAAGTGGCTTCTCACCATCCATTTCAGTTCATGAAAAGGAAAAAAAAACAAAAACGAGCGGCCCTTTTTGCGCATTATTTTGGGTGATTATCCGTTATAAGTAATAGATTAGGGTCGTTAAAGGCTACATTTTATCAAGTGATAGCTTATGCGTTCAAAAGGTTGATAAACATTAGAAAAATTATGCAAATGTAATTTTTTTTAAAGTTGTCAGTGGCAAAAGTTGCTCGAGGTGCTCCAAACGCTAAAAGTTGCTCAAAAATTGCCGAGCACAAGGGAAGGGGCCATTTTTAAGTTACATGTCTTTGAGAGTTAGAGCACTTACATTTACTTAAGAGTTACCGAAATAAGAGTGGTCTCTAACAAATTTTTCCTGTCATTTCATTCCAGCTCTCTGTTTTGCCGTCTGTGGCTTGTCATTTTGTTACCCTGATCCTATCTTAGGGCCTCACTTAATGGAGGTACAACTACGACTTTTACTCTTAAATCATGTCTGGTCTTGTTAGATAATGTTTCCGCATTCTGTCACAGAACATGCTTTGTCAACTACATGGCTTGATCAAACAGAATCCCTTAACGCAGTACCTTGAGGAATATTCAAAAGTGAATATGAGTACTTCAGGATTTCGTTAGTTCTGTTTTACTTCCCTCTTGTGATCCGGTTAACTCACGCCAACTATTTGGAGGTAGAACTAAAACTGATTATGACTTGGTCATTGTCGCTTCCCCGCCCTTCAAAGGTTTCTTCATTGTATTTTCAATTCCTCATTAGCTCCGCGTGACATTTTTCTTTCCTCTAATTGGACGTTGTGGCTACTTTGGTTACCATTATGCGACATTTGATCGAAATTAGCTTGTGATCAGGCCCTCACTGTTAGCGCTGCCGGACGTGCATATCTCTGCAAGCGGGAAGATTAGAGACGAGTTGAGACAGGTTTGCTGGGATCTGGCAGACCCCAAATTGACCGCTGGCCGGCTTGCTTCTCTCAAGAACTCAGACTCTTTCGGAGGCTAAGAAACGCTCGTGTTGCAGCGCCTATAATCGAAATACGATTTATTATTCCTTTTGGAAAGTTGAGTTCGCCAAACTTTTAAAGTCTTCTGTCTTCAAAGTTGGGCTTAATGGTCCATTTGGCATATATTCACTTCACAGATGGGTCAAAATCCAGCAAATGTTGGTCTTGCTTTTCTTTGTTGGAGTGCGACTTACGCCCTGTTTGCACCATTGGTCGGATGCATAGGAGATAAAACGGTAAGTTTTCCCTTTGGCATAGCAGAAATTAACTCTGCATCAGGGTCTGGCATTATCATAATTACCAAATCTGCCCTCCAAAAACTTTCATTAACAAGACAAGCGTTTGCCGGTGGGGGAAACTAAGACTTCTTTTTGTGAGGTTTCCTTTTCTCTCATGGTGAATGGTGGGGGACAGGGCGGGGTTTCTAGTGCATTATGACGTGCGTAATGACGTGTTCAACTCAAGTCCGCGAAATTCAACTTGGTGACCGACAGAGTCCATTCTGTTCCAATCAAAAGTGTATTCCCCAGAGGCTAGGGAATGAATTCTAAACATTAAAGAGTGCTGGGGGAAAATAGCGACTTTCGGTGACGTCTTGCTGTGAGGAGTTTTCCCAAACATTTCTGCTTCGACATTTGTAGGACCTCTACAGACAAAACTTACCATTTATACCTCCGATTTACATTTGATTGAATTGTTAACTCGAGGCGTCACCTCAGAGAAAAAAAATCATCCACTCCGAAAGCTGTGTTGTTAAGAACTCATGGTGACAACTCTTTCTCGTGTGATTTGGTATGTAATGTATTAAAAATAAAAGCATGATTTTGATGCAACTACATATTTCTTAAAAAATCTCTTTGCAGAAATGTTATCGAACGATGATGATAGCAGGTTTTACTGTAATTCTCGTTGGACATCTGTTGGTGGGACCTGCTCCATTTCTTACGTTCTTACCAGCAAAGTATGTATACTCGTCATTCTGCATATTATTATGATTATGTTAACTAAAAGTAATAGTAAAAAAAAAACGATCTTCGATATTTTGAGTAATTTGTACACGTTCAAAAAATTCAGAAGTCAGTGAACCTGCAAACATGGATTTGTAGTTGTGATTATCAAGTTTCACGCCTGTCTCCAGAACGATCCAAAACTGAGGTTCAGTCACCTTTGAGAAATGTTATGTTAACGATAAAACTTATTCGATTCCGCTGTTCTTTTAGGACGATTTGGCTGTTGATTTTAGCAGTGTTCCTTTATGGAATTGGGGGTGCACTTGGCTTTGTACCTATCATGCCTGAACTTATTAAAACTTTAAGGTAAGTACCAATGTTTAAGTAAATACAACAACCAATGCAAGGGGGGCACAAAAGGCGTTACTAGTTTAATGGCAATACACAAAGCTATACCTTAGTTTCCCAGGTAAATTCATCCCCGCCATGATAGATGGGAATATGTTCTTTGATATTACATTACAACTTCGAGACCTCTGAAAATGAGAGATAATGAGTTTTCCTTTTCGATATCACTTATCCGTCGGTGTCTGTTTTTTTGAATGATTTTTAGTGGGTGTACTTGGCATTTGAACTGTTAAGTCAGTGTAACCAAGTCCTCTCTCCTTCATCTTTGTCTGTGAGCTTTCTAATTACTTTTAACTAGTACAGCAACTCCAGATCGATAACTCGCACCTTAAAAAAAAGAGTCGTTTCTTTTTTCTCTAAAGTAAAGTCGCAGTAAATAAATGGCGGATTTTCAGTGGTATTGGTTTGGGTTTGAGTAAGCGCGAAGTTGGAATTGGCAAGTGTTGAGTTATAGGAAGTCAACTTTATTAATTTATTGACTTTTTTATTACAATCTTATGTTTGTACTTGCTTCTTGCTTCTTTTCCTCTTACAGGGCAGATGGTATGTCCAATGATTCCTCCGCAAACGTCCTTGTATCAAGTATTCACAATTCTATGTACTATTTAGGGTATGTGCAATTTTTTTACAGACTCTTTCTCTCTTTTGTTTCACTCGCTAAGGCCACAACGATTTGAAGAAGGGCCGACGCTATCATGGATTATAAATGTTTTTCAATTCCTTCTTTCCAGGTCAATGATTGGGCCTGTTCTGGCTGGAGTATTATATGACCAATTTGGATATGAGTGGTCCACGAGTGTAAGCGCTGTCTTCATCATTCGAGGCATTTGATCCACGCTACGAGACTTGATATTATAAAGAGTTTTGGGGATGTCAGTATTTATCGCGCCCGGGGTGGGGGGGGGGGGGTTGATTTCGGCGGGGATCACATGGTCTTCACTGAAGAGGAAACAGATAGGGGATCAGTCGTTGCCAAAAGACGATAAAAGAGGGACTATGAAAAATTAACTAGCAATGAACTACTAATGAAGAGGAGGTGGGTGGAGGGGGGGAGGGTTCAATAGGAGTATTTCAGACTTAGGTAGATTTTAACACAACACAACCAAAATACCCCCTTCCCCTCCCCCTTCCCCTCCCCCTTCCTCGTTGGTAAATTATGACCGGTGTCTTAACAGGAACAACCATTCACATAACAAGTATTTCTTCTCGGTTTCCTACTTTTGCAGGTAGCAGGTTTCATCTGCTTTTTTCAAGTGAGTGCACAAACAATTTTGCTTCCAAATGATCTTTCTCTGAAGTAATTTTTCCCCTTTTTTCCTTTAGGCTTTGTTGTTTGTTTGTTGGAATATTTCTATTGTATTTGTTTTTTTCAGCTCCTGCTGATTTGTTTATTCACGTTTTTTTAAAAGATCTCTTTAAGGTTAGTAAATAGTTCGATAACGTTAATATCAGCTGTTTCTGTAAAAGCACCTTACAAGTAGCTACTATACAACCTCTTTTCTGAAATAATCAGCAAGGTATGTAACTGAAGTTCACAATATTCTTTCTTATATTGAGCCTTTTTGACTTGACTTTCACGTATGAAGACAGTGAAGTTAAGTGAAGCTGAATTAACGGTTTCAACGACGAAAAGTAATCAACCGATCAGTCTTTTAAGAAACTGACCTAAATCATTCCACTGAAAATAATTCATCGGTTGACTGATGACTTCCGCTTGTGTTGTCGAAACCGAACGATTCAACTTTACGATTGTACGATGCTTTTTTCTTTTCTTAATCTTAGGGAAAATACTGACTCAGGGAGGATACCTCTCGTAGTTAACTATGTGCAGGAGGATAACAATTGATTGAAATGTCGACAAGCGCTGAAAACGTTGCATTAATATGAAGCAAGGAGGGAGGACTTTATGTTTATTGTATGACGTCACATAGCAACACAGACACAGGGCAATATGATACTCGTTTCGCTAAGTTTTATAAACCTAGTGTGAGGCCAGTGTAGTGTGTCTTCCTATATTTGGATAATTACCTTAACTATTAGATAATCTGTATTTTACTGGTTAGCACAAACATGACCACAATCACATGGTTATCCTTAAATATCATTTTATGTTATTAAGTTCATTGTATTCTAATAAAGCAGTTGTGTAGCGCACTTGGTCTGATTCACGCATTATGGTAGTATATCGAACCCTTATACACAACAGACAGCAATAGTAGCTTACAAAGACAAGGCCATTACAAGCCTCTGGTGGGTTATTATTGACTGATTTTCCGTGAGTGTACAATCTTTGTCGTATAAAGTCTGTGAGTTTGACTGTTATTGTCCTGTGAAAGTGTTTATTTGTAATTTCACTGAATACAGTTCGAGGCGAATGCGGCTGACCATTATATTTACTTCCGTACTTGTCAAAACCAAACAAAATGTACGCCGTTTTTTCTGTACCAACCATTCACGGAGTAATTAAATAGATTCAGAACTGCTTCACAAACAGAGGGTGATATTCAATGCATTCAGTCAAGGCTAGTGCATCCTGAAAATACTGATTACCCAGTATCCACTGTTTTGTATTTTTGAGACAGTTTTTTCTGTATCTCCTACTTATTTTTCATATCCCTAAATTGTTTTTTCTCCAATGATATTTTTTTTCTCTGCTGGCTCCATTGCTTTATAGTATTGTTTTTTTTTTCCATGTCTAATCATCAATTTTTTTCTTTCCTTTCTGTCAAATACTTTTCATGAACATGTAGCAAACAGTATTCTGTATTGTCCTACAGTACTATATTTCTCTAGTATTTTTCTAATGGCATCAACAAGTGAAGCCATTCCATTTATGTTTTTAGTGTACTGAATTGAGGACGTGTCTCTTTCATGATAAAGCAAGGGGGAATACATATATTTTGATCTTTTTGTGGGTTTAGAGGTAGAACTGATGCAGTACGAAGAAAATTACATTAAAAACCTTGTGCATTCACTATTATGTATTACTTCATTCTCAAGAATTGACTTGCTTTGAAGTGAATCAGTTAAAAAGTTCTTCATTCTTAAACAAATTATCCAAATTTCCTTCAGTTTCACAAACATCCACAGTTCTTGGAAGATTAACTGGTGATTGCTGGTTGTGTTCTAAACTTGATTTACAACACATCTTTTTGTCTTTGTCAACAATGGCAGGTAAGGATGAGTTGTAATTCCAGTAATTACATGACTTCACTTTAGGGTAACAAAGAGAGTAGAGAGCTACAGCACAACTTAGATTGAAGTATATGGTTTCATTCAGACTGTTTTGAGAAACAATTCTATTTTGAATATTCTCAATTTCTATTCCTCTAACTTCAAATATATCATTGTTATGTATACTCTGAAAATAATGCACTAAACTATCAGGAGACAGTACGTCGAGAAGAACACATGTACCTTGAGGCTGCCGTCTACCATACAAATCTCTTACATGAGAATCAAATATTTTGAACCCCATATTACTATTACAGTAATACACCCTACTGTTACTATGAAATTGGTGTGGCTTTCAAACATGAGCGATTCAAAGGCTCTTTGTAAAGATGTACAGTACTGATATCCCTCTATGGCAATTTCTTGGTGAACAGTATCAGAGTAGCTTTCACTGTATTTGTCGTTGCCGGACGACTATTGGACTCGGCTGATTCGTTTTTTTTTTTTAACAACATTATTCGCTCACGTTACTCCAAACTCCTCAACTCACCTTTTTTTTTATCTCACACATGAGCACGTGGTCCATGGCAACAAGCCGACCTGTCAATTTACATAGCAACAAAAAAAATAAACAAATAAATGAATAAACGTACAGGAAGCGGGAGGGACATCCCCGCCCCTAGTCGAGACACAACGTTCGTCGAGACGATTAACAGTTCTACACTTCCGCTTCCTCTAATAAACAAAGTTTAACAATCGGTCTCTTACAATCGCCGTGCTAAGTACGCACTATAACTGCTCCAACTAACCCATCCCACCCAGGATGAGTAGACACGATTCTGCCCAACGGCCATACACCTCGCGGCTGATTGGGCTCTGCAACTAGGACAACATCTCCCTCTTTGAGGTTCTGTTTCTTCTCTTTCCACTTCTTTCTCTCTGTCAGGCTAGGAAGGTATTCCTTGGTAAAACGTCTCCAAAAGAAATTAGCTAGGGCTTAGCACACCGTCGCCACATCTTTGTCGAACTGATCTCACTATCACTAACTTCAGCATCTTCATAACTCGGATTCGCCCGCAACAGCAAGAAACGATTTGGGGTTAACGCTTTAATGTCCCCTGCATCATTGGACACATACTTAGTATTCCTTCTGCTTCGACTAGCGCAGTTCTCAGCACTCCTTTGGAAACCGTCCTGTGTGCCAGAATTGCCTTCAGTGTCTTCTTTGTGCACTGTACTAGTCTCTCCCACGCTCCTCCAAAGTGCAGGGCGCTTGATGGCTGAAACTTCCACTCAATTTCCTTGGGCGCACAGAAGTTTTGTATCCTTTCTTCATCCAATAATTTAATGCATTTCCGCAACTCGTTATTTGCACCAACAAAGTTTGTTCCATTATCACTGTGAATGTTCTGCGGTCGTCCACGTCCCGCAATGAATCTCTTCAATGCCATAATGAAATGATCTGTTGAAAGATCTTCCACAAGTTTGAGGTGGCACGCTATAGTACTCATGCAAATGAACAAACAACCATACAATTTAATCTCATTGCGTCTTTTCCTAACTAACATAGGCCCAAAAAAGTCAACTCCAGTGTTCCTGAACACCATTCCTGGCTCAAGTCTGCACTCTGGTAGACTTCCAATTCGCTACTCTTGAGGTTTTACTGTCTGGCGAAAACAGTAGTTACACTTGAACTTCACGTTCCGCACCGTCTGACGACCATGGATGATCCAATACTACTGCATTACTTGATTATGCAAGTGTTCAGTTGGCGGGTGGTGGTAGATCTGATGTATTTCCTCCACGATCAGCTGTGCAAGCTCATGGCGTGAGTCAATTATTTTGGGATGTCGTGTCTTGTATGGTAGGCATTGTGCTCTCTGCAGTCTTCCACCAACAACTAAGAATCCATCTTCTCTGTGGATCTCCTTGCCCATCTCTAAACACTGTATCTCTTGGCTGAATGACTCAAATTGCGCCCTCTTCACTAGATAATTCTGAGCAGCTCTCAGTTCACTCGGCGTAAGTGCTCCCAGTAGACGCGCTTCCTTCTTAATTCTTGCATTGTTCGCGAATCGCATCACATAAGCGGTAACTCTTCTTAGTTTGGTCAGAGAAGAATACTTCTTCTATCCCAACAGGACCTCATTTTCCTGTGATGCTCCAACCCATCTTCCCTTCTTCTTTTCACTCACTTCATCTTTCTCGGAAGGTGCTTCGACTTTATTCTCCGGCCACAGTTCTGCTGATTCATACAGAAACTTGGCTCCACTATTGTAGCGAAAGCCCTTGCAAAGTTCTGTAGGACCTAGTCCACGGGAGATGTCATCTGCAGGATTAGCCTCTGTCGGCACATATCTCCAACTCACTGTGCCCGCCCCCAGTGAGGTCTCCAGATTGCTCATAATTGTGTGAATCTCAGACACCCGATTGCCGACGAATGCTTTATAAGTGGAACTTATCTGACGGATCCAATGCAAGACTGTGGTGGAGTCACTCCAGAAGATTATCTTCTCTATCTTTGCAGTCATTTCTTTCACTAGTGTTTCAGCTAATTGCACAGCTACTAGAGCTCCCATGAGCTCCAGCCAGCAGATAGAAAGTAACTTTAAAGGGGAAACACGGCCTTTTCCCGCAATAAGACTACACTCTACTGTGTCATCCGTAAATGCACGTCTTAGGTACGTACACGCGCCATAGGCATCCTGGCTGGCGTCACAAAATACATGAAGTGCTGTTTCTCGGATAGGTTTCTGTTCTTGAAATAAAGTTCTTGGAATTCTCACTTCCTCAAGCTTCTCTGCTTCCCTGTTTCCCTGTGCCATTCACGCCACTCTTGAAGATCAGCTTCTTTCAACTCATCATCCCACCCGTACTTTATAAGATTCAGACTCTGTAGGATGATCTTACTTCTGATTGTGAATGAGAGGAGGAGTCCTCGTGAATCCCAAACAGAGAATACTTGGCTCAAGATCTTCCTCTTTGTCGTACCCGGATCACCCTTCAGTCCGGTAAACCGGAGCATATCCTCCTGGGCATCCCAAATGACGCCCAAAGTTCTGTCCGTTGGCAACTTGTCTTCACTCAGCTCGAGGAATCGTGGAAATCTATCTTGCTGCGGGATTGTCGCCAAGACGTCTGGGTCCTTTGTCAGCCACTTATGTAGGTGTAAACCTCCACGGCGCAACAACACGGTCATCTGCTTCCGCATTTCAATTGCTTCCTCACAAGAATCCGTTGATGATAGGCCATCATCCATGTAAAAGCACTTGTAGACTGCTTTCACACCAAGAGGTAAATCTTCCCCATTCTCATCATCATTTCGCCTCATAGTATAGTTCGCTCTGGATGGTGCAGACATTTCTCCAAACACTGTCCTCTCAAACTGATGGTACATTTCTTTCACATCAGCAGCCATTGCAATGCTTCCTTAGCAAAACCTAAGGAAGACTCCAAACAGAGAGGAGAGAAGATCTGGCCCTGTCTAGATCTTATCGTTCAAAATTTGTCCCATGAATTTTGCTTATGCATCGTATACTCTTCTGAGACGACCAGGTTTCTTTGGGTTAATGACAAATCTGTGTGGTAAGTACCAAGTCACTTTACTATCGCACTGTACTTCCTCTTCACCCAGTTTCTTCACATAGCCTTTCTCAAAGTCATCCTGGATTGACTTTGCATATCTCTCTCTGACCTCGGGGCAACCCTCAAACTGGGCAGGCCTGACACATACGCATCTTCACTCGCATTCTTAAAGGTCGTCTTTTCCATTAGTGACAATGCTCGCTTGTCCTCAATTGAACGGGTTGGATCTGCCAGCTTCACCACACCTAACGTCTCTATCTCTGACTGAGCCACGACCAGCTGCTTCAGCTCCTCATCTTCAACTGAACTTCTTTCTTACACCTTGAACCCATTGTACGGAGATGGTACTCTTCGCTCACCAGGTAACCAGTTATTCACCGCCCATCCAAGTAGGGTCTCAACTGCATAAGGTACTCTGTCAACTTCCGGTTGACCAGAGGGTTTCACAACTTGCTTTGGTAGAATCAAGTCAGAGTTGTTAGTTCCAGTTATAGGTTGCACTGGACCTGTGTCGGTGTCATGTAAGTCCAAGTTCTTCAGGTGCTGATACTCTTTCTTGATTGTTGACCACTTCAACTTCTGATCCGGACCATTCAGGCTAGGAATTGTTTTCACATCTCGCAAGGAGTACTGGACTTCCTCTCTTCCGACTCGTGCGACACGACATCTCTTGATGTGGTGGGAAGAAAACACCTTCCGCACATTTACTCCTTGAATTTCGAGATCTACATCTTTGCCTTGAAGTCCAAGTGAGAGCGCTAAACCTTCATCTATAAGTGTTGTGTTACAGCCTTAGTCACGCAAGACCATCACTTGTTGTTTTCCTTCTTCTCCGAAGACAACTATAGGAAGTACTTCAACCAAGGCACGACCACCAGGTTCACAGCCTACGTACGCTGATTGGCGATACCCCTCGTGGGGCTCCAAAGGCTGACGTGGTGACGAGTCTTCACCTTCCAAGGAGACTTGTGCTGGATCTCTCTCAACATCTGGCACTCGTTCTAATTCACGTTTCGCTTTTGCCCGTTCAATAAGTTTCAAGTCGACTTCATGTACGAGTGTATGATGACGCATGTCACAGTTCTCAACTTTGCATCGATTCCTACTACGGCATTTACTCAGACGATGACCAGGTAATAGACAACATAAGCATAGTTTGTGTTCTTCAACAACTTTCACCTTTTCGCTAGTCAACACTCCCTTAAAACTTTTGCACTCCTACAAAGTGTGATTAGTGGACTGGTGAATTGGGCACCTTTTTGTTCCATAACTGGTGCGTTCAGATTCTCCTGTAGCTCCTACAAACAGCCCAGATTGTGATTTGTCAGCTAACTTACGTTTATCAACTTTAGATGTATCTGAACGCTTCCACTCTCTCTTCTCTGGCATCCACCACTGCTTGGACTCAATGATTTTTGCCTCTTTTTCCAGCCAATTGGCAAATGAATCCCAGGTTGACAACTTTGGTTTTCCTTCAACAAACTCCGCCCATCTACCGCAAAGGCGTGCAGGAAATTTAGCAACAGTTGCTTCAGGGACTTGCGAGTGAAGCTCATGAAGGAAGTCGTGCTCCTTGAAAATACCTATAAGCCCAGAAACTATTTCTTGATACTGTCTGATCTGCGTACTATTTTCTTTCACTAAGGTCGGAAATTGATCTATGCGCTTCTTTCCAGCTAACAAAACTGTGTCTACACGGCCAAAACGCTCCTCAAGCGCAGTCCATGCCTCCTCGTATTTGTTTGAACCTGGCATGAATTTCGCTAGACATGATTTTGCACTTCCATCTACAGAATCTAGCAGAAATTTAAGCTTCTCTGTTGCATCGTAAACTTCCCTTTTATCTACTTCAACATTAAACGCTGCTTTGAATTTTGAGTACTCTAGTGGATTTCCATTAAATTTCTGCACATTTGGTTTAACGATTTTCACAAAGGCTGGCAGGATTTTCTCAAACAACTGATCTGTCTTCGACGTCTGCACGCTTGGGTTTCCCGTGACAGAGGTTTTCAACTCAGCTTGACCTTTAGCAATAGATGACTCACATGTATCCTTTTAACAGGGTTGACTAGAAACCTCTGTTACGGCCTCTGGTTTAGTGGATTTAATTTCAGGTTTTTCAATAACAGTGTTTTCCCAGGTCTAAGCGCGAGACCCGATCGTTCACACCGTCTAAAGGTAATTCATTCAACTCTTCATCAATATCGCCTTTATTCGACATACCTTCTTCCTGGGCGATGGCATCTTCGAACTCATATTCCAATCTTGATTCTTCAGCTTTCTTTTGAAGTTCCAAAAGCTTTGCACGCTGCTGTTGTTCGGCTCGCAGACATTCGATCTCATTTGCGAACGATTGCTCGGCTATTTTTAGTTCAAGGGCTAACTTCTCGGCTTGCAATTTCTTTCTTAAAACGGAACGTTTACTTGAAGTAGTAGACTCACTTGGCGTAAACAGTGATGGTGTTTTGTGTTCTCCTCTGTTCGAGGCACCCATCTCAGCGCGACTCGAATTACTGTTCACAATATTAAACCGCACAGTTCGGTAATAATATTACACGCAGCTACATGAACACGGGTGACTTACAGCTTGACTCGGCGATTTTTCGCTTGATTTCGCTCAACATCCTGCAATTCTGACTGCATTAAATGTGCCCGTCTGGCTAATTGTGACAAACTTGAATAAAGCTGATTTCCAATATTCATTATTTGTATAAGATCATTTGCTGAGCTGATCCCTTGTGTGTCATTGTAAATCAAAGAACACAGACTCGTCGCAACACATTGTTGTCCTGCATTCTGTCCCAAAACTAACTCTTAACCTTGACTGTATGGAGCTACTATTGTTTTGTTAGGGTCAACATATGTTGGAGGGCCACGATTTTTTTTCTGTCTCTACTGAATTTATAGTTTCAATAATTTGCAACACTAGCCTCATCCTTGCAAGAACACATCAGTTTTAATCATCGACTGGCACGATATTTGACCTTTCATATACATTGAAGAATTCTTTCACGACAGTTCAACTTAAATGTCTTTTTATTTAATAGTTTCTTAGTGTTAACATAACAGTATAATGTAAATGACATAGGGATACACGGGAAAACACGTGCATAGACAAACTTTCTAACCTTTCTGCTCTTGATCCTTAACCTTTTCAAACTTCGTATTGGTATTCTACTTGGTTCACGATCAGGCCTACATACACGATGAGATTTGCGTCTATGCTTCTCTTGATTAACATTAGATAGCTTAGTTGATATAGCATGTTTCTCGATGAAAGGTTCACTCATAAATGTTCGCTTATAAAGAGTTATCTCATAAGGTTCACGAGCCGATCCGTTCCGAAAACGCTCGACATATTTTAGTGTGGGTCTACCGCGAACGATGTGAGCATATTTTGTATGCGTTTTGAGTGTCTCATGCAGTGTCTGTGCTGATTTTGCGCCGCGAAAGCTTCTCTTCGTCCGCCATTACCCATCCTGTGTGCTCATCAGTCAAAACGTCGCGCATGCGTCAGAATCGAAAGTTTGCGCATGCATGATGAGGACTTGACTACGATTTGCTACCGAACGAAAAAAAAACGAAGCCGGAATTTCAACTCCGGCGTTTCCCTTGGAAAGCCCGATTAATTAATTTTAAACTCCACGTAGGTTCCCCAATCCCAATATATGCGTTTTCAAAAGCAATGTTATTACGCATGTGTCATGACACTCTATGTGATTCTACACAAAGCGCTAAGCCCAATAACAGAAAACAATAGAGTAGGTAAATCGAAAGTGTCACTACTGTATCTATACATTTTCTAAGGTGCTGACAAGGAGAATTTGTTTAATAACCAAGAGCTTTTACAGTTGATGATCATTTCCTTGACTCTTGATTCAGGGGTGCTATTAGGGTCCAAAAGTTTAATTTCAACTGTATGAGAGGGAAACAATTTCAAAAAACAAATCACATACCTGATTTTTGAGGGAAGAGAATCCTCATTAGAATCTAACAGGGATGTAAGATTAATTTAGAAATAAGGCCAGGACATCATTATGATGTTGTACGTATAATTATGTGAATCTTTTTACACCATGTTCCTGTAATTATGCAAATTGCATTGGGAATTGACAAGGACACTGTACAGCACAACTACCTAGCTTACATGTACAATGAAACCATTAAAACTAATACAGAGGTATAACAATTTGCGCAGAGTCTCAACATCTGTTCCTTTTGAAACTGTTGGTGTTCACCCGAAAACATTACCTGATTCAATAATGTTTTTTCCTTTCTTCTTCTTCTTCTGATTTTCTTTTGGTTTTTGTTTCTGGGCAATGTCATCATCTTAAATACTTGATAAACCCTGCCCAGCAAATAAACAATAATATATTTGCACAAATGTGAGATTATTATGTTTCTTTGGACCTAATAATAACAACAAAGACCAAACAGAATTGGATAACATCAAGTGGAGTGTTGTCCCTTGCAGCACAACTTTCTCATGAAACATTTTCTTCCACCTCAGATAATCAAAAGAAGACACCAGGCTTGTGGAAAAAATAGTCAGGGTTAGGTGAAGTCTCCAAGTTTCTTTTTTCAATCACTTTCAAGTTAATCAACAATTTCATTTTACCTTTAGTTGAAATAAATGAAAATTAACCAGTACTTGTCAAAATCATGAAATAAGCATTAGTATATATACTGCAACTGCTCTGCAGAATTAATAAGCTGCAGTTTGAGCAAATTTGCAGGGAATGCTTTTGTCCAAGATATTATAAACTTGAGTGAAATTTAGGTGGCAGGGTATCACATCATGCTGTTTAACCCTTAAACTCCCAGATGTGACTAACATGTAACTTCTCCCTAGACTATCCATACAATGTCCAACAAAATGGTTATGAAAAATGTTTTTACCCTGATCTAAGAAAAAATTCCTACAAAAATGTACAAGGAAATGTGTAGCAACAAGAAGGGAGAATTAGCAAACAGATCTTAGAAGTTAAACGGTGAATACAAAATTGCTCCATTTTACAACCCTGTTTAGGATTAAAGAAAAAGGTAAAACATTGTAAATTATCAGCCTCACTCAGCTACCCTGACATACTCTGACAGACCAATGAAAATCATACCTACAAAGTTAGTTAGCAAACAGTACCACACCATTTCTCACATTCCAGTACAGAAAGATACCTTGGGTTAGATACATGTAGTGGAATGAAACTCTTGGTTAAAACATGTTGTAAAATTACCTACCATGTGCAAAATTAAAGATTCATGAGAAAGGGAATTTTACCATGTGTCCCCCTCACCACCCCCCGGGAGAAGATAGATGGGAATGTGAATTCCACCCGGGTCTATAGACACACATCATGACCGATTCAGTCAGGCAGGGCTGTGATATGGGAAGATCTTTTCTCCGTCGCCTCTGAAGTCGAATTCCCTGAAACCACAAATAACTAACTCTCTCTCTCTCTCTCTCTCTCTCTCTCTCTCTCTCTCTCTCTCTCTCTCTCTCTCTCTCTCTCAAATGCTACAGTATCCATTACTTACCTTGGTTTTTGTTCGGCGCTTTCCAACATCTTGTTTCGTTAATGACTTCGCAGTAGTATCTTTGCCGCGCTTATTTTCTACTTTCGAAGCCCCTTGCTTCGCTGTCTTTCCAGTAGGGCTGAAGAACGATCGAATATCTTGTAGAAAAATATGTAATTATAATTGAAACACCGGTTACAAGACTATCACTGGGAACGAAAACGACTCACAAACCATTTTAGTATAGTGATGTGTTCACATCACTCTCCGACATTTCGCGCCATCTTTGAAAATCTCCTGTACTTCAGTCAGCGGTCACCAAAGTAGCTAGCTTCCAGACTCCTGCTATTTCTCTTCCGCTAATTTTCCGAGAAAGACAAAGGTCATAAGATAACCGTAATCTAATTCGAGTTCGCGGAACCAAATCGAGTTCCTCGTATGGAAGGAGCTGTCAGACGAGGGAGGTTGAATCACATGCAGTTGCCCCAACAGATTCCTTTGAAAATGGCAAATAGATCCGCGGAGGACACTTCTCAGGAGTACGTACTCTGTTGTTGATGTCGAAATTTTCATGAATGCGCTGTAGATTCATGCAAGCTTGTTCTGAGATTTGGTTTCTTGTGGTTTATTTCGTTGCATTGTCGTCTCCTCGAGGTATATTGATTGATTGAAAAATATCCAAATTCGCAGCATGAAATTTGCCAAAAGTTTTATTTGCTGTTATTCAAAAACAATTTTATGTCATATAAATTGACCCTATAGAAAAAAAACAACAACTACGTATAAAAGTTCGACTGATTGGACATGGATGGAATAAATGTGGTCGTGATTAGTGCGCATTTTCCACAACTTAAAATCACACTGCTTTCTAAATTGCATTTGCTTGAGTGGTAGCAGATGATGGAGTTTATGCGCAGAATAGGATACAACTGAGTCAAAGAGTTAACGTTTGTAACACTGTTCTTTGCGCCTGTATTTAAAAGATTTGATGTCGTACAATGCATTTAGTCTCTATTGTAAAACCAGAATAGACTATATCTCCGGAATGTTTAAGGGCTTACTGTGATTTGATAAATGAAACGAGACGAACTGAAAATATGAACATCTCCGTGGTGTTTCTCGCTGAATCTTCACTCCGTTCGCGATGAGATCAAATCCTCTTCTGTATTTAGAGGAAGGACTGTGCCATTTAGCCATATAATGTAAATCTCTAATTAAATACACATTCTGTGAGGCTGCAGCTGTGCAATTTACAAAGTGTCGAGCATCGATGTTCTCAGTCGATGAATAATTCGATTGCGTGACATGACGCCTTCCCTGAAAAAATATCGCGTGACTAAAGTTGTTTCGCAGCATGTTTCTGATTGAAAAACAAGAAAAATTTTAAAAAAAGTTTTCGTTGAGGTTTCAGCAATAATAATGGTTTTTGTGTTATCATTTGTGTGATTTGTGGACTGAACTGTCCTATTCATCCTTGAGGGGCCAGGACATTGGGATTTTTTAGTATTTTTTATATCGGTTTTTGTGCCAAAAAAATTCGGTTTTTGGGATTCGGTGTTCATTGCGGTTTGCGGAGTTTCTGTCTTTTAGCATTTGGTTCCGATTTTCGTCAAAAATAATTGTCTCGTGAGCTTCGGATTTGATCTACAACGTGGGTTTCGGATTTTTCTATTTGGATTCCAGTATCTCTTCGATCCTGAAAAGCAGCCATTATGCGCCTCCACTGATCTCCAATAGCCGCGAAACCTCTGTATGCTCCACTTGTCAACACTGCATGGGATCGATTAGGGTTTTGAGAACTGGGATGTGAACAGTTATAGGTTTTGACGGTTTTGCACGCGGTTTTCGGTTTTGATCGAATTTTTTTGCAGTTTTGATACTTTTGCTTGAATTTATTTTAGCAAATTGCAGCTGAGTTGATTAAATCAGTTGCCATGGGGCAGAATTAGTTTATGAAAAAAATTCAATACAGATAAATGGAATTTAACATAGTTAACGACTAGGAGCAAATATGGTCGGTAGCATTTCAAGTATTCGGTTTGTGTCTGAGCTAGCTGTTAGCGTCTGTGCAGCATTTGTTGCATTCTACAGAGTTAAATACAGCAGTGCTGTGGTTATTAGGGCCCTGGGGCCGTCCTTGTTCAGCGATATACCCTATCAGTGCATGCATTATTCCACCATGTGCCTGTGTTAAGTTCGCTGTTTATAGCGTGGCATTGTTTTTCTTGAGGGTAGCGGTTCTTGGCATTTCCTTCTCCCCAACCCTAACTTCCAGGTTTATTTCTATTTATTTGTTTTATTTATTTATTCATTCATTTATTTATTTATGTTTTCCTCCACTGAGCCATCTGTCTCTAGTGTGATGGGTGCTCAGAGGGGGCTTGGAACAAGATTGGGTAGGCCAGTCAGGTGTTCCAGTGCCATGAGGTGTGGTTGTAGCTCCTGGGCTCCTTGGGCACCTAGCCTCCATAAGGGAGTGAACTTGATATTGAGTTATTTATTTATTTATGTATTTATTTGGAATATTTATACAGGCTGGCTCAGTTTGGCTTTAAAGTGGGTTTAAACATGGGCCTCTATAAATGATAACAAGGCCAGATGACCACACTGGGAGCCACATTCTTTACTCTTTGTTGAAGTCTGTGAGTTCTTTTACTCTTTAACTCCCAAGATCTGATTATTATTTAATTCCCCCCTCTGTAACTGCTGCACATTTGCATATTCATCAGTTATAAAAACTTTTCTGTTAGATCAAGAAAACATCCTCTACCAGAGAAGTTGAGTATTCTCATCACCTGTTTGCTGGATAATGTGTGGATATTACAGGGAGAAGTTACCTGTTAATCATTTCTGGGAGTTAAAGGGTTAATGTCCCCTGCTTATAACCAGCACAGAGAAGATGTAGGAGAGTATGGGGCCTATGGTTTATCATCCTTAGCTGAGAAGACCAAAACATCTAACCATTTTCAGATGTTACAGCAAAGGCAGCACATTCTCCCTAGTTATTTTAAGACCCCAAGTGTTGTTGTGGTCTGGGGCTTCAACTCTCAACTACCTGCACAGCAAGAACACCTTTGCGATGTAGAAAGAAATGACACAAGCACATCCAAACCGGTTGCTAGACAATCTAATCTCCTTAATCACTTTCCCTACATCTAGGCAGTCCGAAGGTCTGCAAAACTCTAGAACAAAGATTTACCTTTCAGATCGGCACTTTTCATCCTCACAGTATCAACAAACGCTTTTCATTCAGCTAATTTATTCTTGTTTTCTCATCACCATATTCCCACGAATAGCGAAGCTCCATTTTCTTCATTTAAATACACACACAACTCACAACTCCTTCAACCACTGTGATGAGGGGCTAACTCTCGAAACTCAGTTAATTATACAAAATTACATTGCTATACTCTCCCCCTGATGCAGCACCACAGTTTCTTTAGAAACTTACCCCCTTTACCCGCCCGCACAGCAGTCCAGCACTCAACATGAGTAGCAGGAAAAAAAAGATTCCTCTGTTTTAATTAGTAAAATATATGTGACTGAGTGTCATCACGGTTTAATACAGGTCACCAACAAAAGGCAAGAAAGCAACATTTCATTAATAACATAATTCATCATTTAATTTATGTCGAGTTTATGTAAATAATGTATCAAATAACATCAACAAAATGATGGTACAGCATAAAAACAGAACAATAGATTAGAATTCTAACAATTAACCTCTTAGTAATTAACCATCAAATGATTTTTCTTGTGTAATTTTCTTGTGTAATATTTGTCAGATACAAACAGTCCTATAGAAGAATTATAATCTGCAATTCGTTAAGGACATCTGAACTCTAAATACTAACGTTGATTTGGAGACAAATATCGAATAAATTTTACTTCTGAGACAATTCGTCTTTTTATTCGTGTGATTCCTCCCTAAGTGACCGTTCCATACAACCCGAACAGGCTGATGCGACTCAGTCAAGGATGACCACAACCGCTTAATAGAGACCACCGCTGAAAAGCGGTGAAAATGACAATGTATAAGAGGAAAAAAATTCGGGAAATATACAACCGACCGCTTAATACAGGTTCGACTATAAATTCCGAATTAGCCAATCAGCCCACGCGGAGAGCTCTATTCACCTGTATGGCATATACTAAAAAACCGCCGTAAGGTGGGTAGATGGAGTAGAGCTATGAAGCACGAAGAGAAAATCTAAGAAGACGAAAGAAGCCTAAGTCCAGCAATTACTCAGGGAAATTCTTATCTTTACCTTCTGAAATCGCAGCTCCAAGATTGTTGAGAACCCCACCTGTGATGCTACCGTTGAAAACACGTAGCTATTCACACTCTCAGTCTCAGCCCGGAGGGAGGAAAAACGGAATCTTGACCCACTCCTCCCTCCCCATGGCCCTTTTTCGAAAATGATTGTAATACATACTATCGTCTGCAGCGAATTCCTGCTAAAACATCGACGTTGTCGCTGTTTTTTAGATCTGGGGTGAAGTCAAAATGTCACGGCCTACTGACTTTTTCGGATCCGGTTTCACCGCGGATTTGGACCCCCCGGTCCAAATCCGCTTGCGAATATGGACCCCCTTCGCAGATTTGGACCCCTACCAAGCTTTCCTTTTAAACATCGTTTGTATCATATTTGGTAACTAATTTTGTTCGCAAGTTTTTTGTCGATGTTCTTTTCAATCACAACATTCCTCAATAAAGGTAAAAAAAAAACCCAGCCATTTCGTTCCAATTCTGCCGCACTTATTACAGCGAGTCGTACGGTATACGCAAGAATTAGATATGAACAAACTACTGCATTCGAACGATTGAAATTTTTACAATAAATCTTTAATTTGCTTCTTCTGATGCGAATCAACATTGCTACGATACGTTATAACAATAGTGGAGACTATTGCATCTAGTCATAAAAATAACTCAGTCTGATTTTCTAAAATAATAACATTGAACAGTTTCTGAACCAGAAAAAAGAAACTACAACTACTACTACAAATCGTTCGTAAAGCCTCTGATAAGTAAAAATGTTTCTATTCTGAACTACTGGAACTCTCAGCTTATGTTCGACTATCGCAGAGAAGGTTCAAAAACAACCTTTCTCCAAACCTTAAACTAAATTCTTGCCCATTTTCCCTTGGTCAAAAGAAACATTCGACAGGTCATTTCCAGCCACCAGTTCGTATGCATTAAAGATACGCATGTTTTGAATTAAAAACACACTTTAGTACGCACTGGAACGTAAAGTATCATCCATTTATATTAAACCGCTAAGGAGAACGTTTTCACTTAGTTTTGTTTGGGAAGTCCAAATCCGTTAGGACACCGGTACAAGGTCTTTAAAGGGGGAAGGAAATTTATCCTTGCTCACCTTCACTTCGGTGAATATCTCGCGTTTAGCTTCATTAAGCATCTCAGGTTGAACATAACAGGAATGCATAGCGACAACGGTCTCCCTATGCCCGTCTCTCCCAGCTTGATTCTTACTTCCAGGATTTTTCCACGACTTGTTTTTCCGGTTTTCCTTACTCCTCTAAAACCAGCACTCTAAATTCGAGTTGCAAATACCACCTTCTAAAATTGTTTTTATTTCACATCTTGCATGTCACCCAGTCGAGGGTCTCCATGGGGTTAACCGTTAGCCGTAAACCGGTCAAAAAACTAGCTGTTAGGCGTAAATATTGACAACTTTGAACTCTTGGTTGTAGAAAAAAATTAACCTTAAAAATATTTCCTCCCTACAATGTGTTATTTTGTGTTATTCTCGGTTAGCCGCAGCAGAAAAATGGCTACAATTTGAACCGTTAGCCGTAAAAAGTTCTCCTCGGTCGGCCCTCCTCAGTTTTAACCCTTTAACTCCCAGATCAAATTTGCAATTCTCATCTCAGTCCACTATACAGTTCTTTTTACGTTAGTTCAGAGAATTTAGTATTGCATCAACTAATTATCCCCAAATTGATATTTTTCTTTGTTCTCATCACTTATCTGGTTGATATTGAGTTGATACTGTAAGGAGAAATTTGTCTTGGTCACTCATGGGAGTTAAAGGGTTAAGAAAGTGTCGGTTTTTTGTAACAGGCTGTTTTAGTTAAGTTTGCAATCGTAGAAAAAATTCAATCAATATTTTCTACACTCGAGGAACCACACCGACTAAGGGTACCTCCCATGATGAAGACGCTTTCGATAAACACATTAAAGCACCATCATCCAAAGTGAAAGGTAATTTCTTTTTTCTTGCCTCTTCAACGATATGACTAAACATCACGTCGCTTTACATGCTAAAAAAACGCGTTGCGTGACATCCTAAGGAACGGCTGCCAATGAAACTAGCAGATATAAAATCTGAATCTGTCGAAGTCTATATCTCATTTAATAACTCTATCCAAGGAAATGGGAAGAGGTTGAGCGAATAAGACATAGGTGCGCTCACTACTCCAAACGACAAGATGTGACAAAACATCATATCTGTCACATAACGTGCTAAAGAAGAGCGTCGCGTGACATTTTAAGAAACAGTTGCCAATGATCGTTACTGGCAGTTATAGAGTCAGAAAATATCGAATTTTATCTCTCATTCAGTAAACCTATTCAAAGAAATGGGCCAAAGTTATTAAGCGAATACTACTTCAAATGACAAGAAATGGCTTATGCAGGTTGATGCGGAAATTTTCTTCCCTTAATTATTGATTTCCTCTTCCATTCCAACAAAATACCAGGCGACTTGTTGCATTGTTTCACATTTAAATGTTAGTTTATTGTACTTAGATAGTAAGTTAACAATCTACTCGGAAAAACTAAATAAAATCATTAGGCTTTAACTTTCCAGCTCGTTCTGAGCTTCCTTCAATGCTTTGTAAGCCATAACTAAAATTATAAAATAAAACTTCTCGTTTTGCCTTTGGTCGATTAGATTAAACAATATACTTGAAATGCATTGTTCTGCTTGTAAAAAGTAACACAATTTATCGTATTCAAAATTAAAGGAGAAATCTCAGAAAATTAACTAATACCAAGACTAAATCCTTGCCATTATGGCCAAAATCTGTCATATTAAGTCCAGATAAACCGAATTCTGATTAGCAGAAACTGACTTTAATTGCCAATGACTGAGTATAAATCCTCGAAAAGTTCATCACAATTTCCATCTGACATAGACTAAGATAATTCAGCAATCGGACAACTGATTATTCTCCAATTCCTATGGAAATTCTCTACGCACGCATATAGCTGTAATAGCTTCATATCACTCGTGAGACTAAACCGATCGAGAAAGAGTCTGTAAAAAACTGCGAAAAACGTTTTCAAGACGTTATAACTTCGACGTAAACGTAACGCCCCAATCCTCTAAGTAGAAAATACTTAGATTAAAAATAACTTCTCACATAGCTCGTCATGATAATTTTAAGACATCGTATGAAAAAAAACAAAAATTAAAAAAACCAAAGAAACAGTAGTTTGAGAAGGATATCAAAGATTAAGCTCGTAAAAGCAGTTCAGACAAGCAAAAAGGCAACTTTTGAATCAATGGAAATGTGTTCTCTTGTTAAACTTGACTTTGGCCGTCTTTTGGTTCTTCCTGCTTAGAAAAGAAGATTCTTGACAAAGGTTTCATCGGTAGCTTACTGGTTTCTGGTCCAAATATCAGCGTTTTTAAGTATCCGAAAGCTCCCTGGGATTCCAATGCTCACTGCCTTAACTGAAAAATAAAAGAATCTAAGTTTAGTGAGGATAGTTGAGTTGCCATGAAATATTTCTCAGCACATGAAACGATACATTGTACAACAGGATTGTTTTAAAAGAAATTTGCTTTTTTACTCCTATCAGGTTTCGTAAAAAGAATGTTATCATCGTAAACGTGTCCTCTTGATTGTACTACATCTCAATTTGCCAGAGCAAAACATAAATTCGTAACCCAACTGAAACAGATAAGCAATAATTATGATTTAATGTAACTTTGTATTGAATAGAATGTGTAAACAGAATAAAACAGAATATTTACTTGCTTCAGCTTCGAAATATTCTTGAAATCCAGGTTGACGTCGTCACCAATGAGTACAAATGGTGCCCAGTGCCAAACCTCCTTGAACTTTTCAATTTCTCTCATACACTTCATGGCCTGATTGAGAGCTTCACTTGCCTTCTTGCCTTTGGCAAGTGCATCGTAGAAGAAACTCATGAACTCCAGGGTTCCCTCGTCGCTAATTTCCCACAAGGTTACCACAACAGATCTAGCACCGGCACCCAAAAGTGCACGCGCCATGCCGACCACACCCTCGGCCATGACCTCCCCACGAGCAGTGTGAGAGCAGCTAAGTACAACCAGACGTGCTCGCAACCCAGCTTCTAGGACATCTTTCATCGTCAGTAGATAATCTTTCTCTTGCGGCTGAGGGTTATCTCCTGTGGTGTTTGGTGCCAGGATAACTTCTCCAGTTTCCATTTTACTGTGCGCGGCAATATGAACTAATGCCACTGATGATAATCGTTTCAAGACTTCATGTTTTTTTGCCATTTCTCCAATGAGAGGGGAGACATTGAGGATACGTCCGATCATCTCCACTTCTTTCCTTGCCCCTGGAAGCTGCACCAAAAGTCCTCCCTGATAGATGATATGTTTGAAACATGGGTCGCCGACAAGCAATGCACCAGTCTTCATGTGAAAGTCAGCTGGACAATCATGAATTAGTTGCAACGTCGTCAGAGAGGGTAGCACACGAATTCTGAAAGAATCACTCAGATATGATGAGTTGGAGTCCTGCAACGCTGCATAAGGTACAAGGCAAAATGGGCCCTCGGGAACGAATGTGATCTCGTCGTTTTCTTCGATCAGGTCAGCAATAGGAGTAACGATGATGTCATGCAGCTTCCTTAAAGCACTTGATTGGGAGTGCCTCACATCAACTCGGATCACATCATTGGCCACTTCAGCAACTGTCGGCGAGTCAAGCCGAGAATTTTCGATTGTAACAGTATCTCTTTTACTGATCTCCACAAGAGCAGTTTTGTTCAGTAGCTGGATGAAAACTTCCAACTCATTCTCATACTTGTAATTGTTCACGTGTACTTCTCTCATCTGGATATTATTTTCACTGAGGCAAACCCAGAAGTAAATGCATGGTCCATTAATAGCTATGAAAACTGTGCTCGATGGAACCCACCTCAAAGAGATGCAGGATGCGCTGGACGTTAAAGAATCTCCAAGCAGATATTTTGTGACCATGAGATCTCTCAGAGCTTGAGCACGTCCTTTCTCTGTGGCAAGAAGAGCCTTCACAACTTGACCTCGACTGAGATTTATACGCCACAAACCTTTGTATGCTACTTGGTGCTGATTACGATAACAAATCTTCCACTGATCGTTGCCTTGAAGACTGGCCCTGATATCATCATACAATTCTACACTCGAGTAATAACAGTCAAAGGCAATCATATGATTTCCTTGGCATTCAAAACTGCTTCCAAGGGAACGAAGTGAGCACGCCTCTCCAGTCTTATCTCCCACTTCTTTGGATATTTCTAGGTGACGTTGGTAACACTCGATTGCCATTTTCAACTCTCTTTGACAGAGATGAATCCTGCCGAGTAGGCAATAACTGATTCCCTCTCCGGCCTTGTCTCCCACTTCTTTAGCAATTTTCAGGTGACGTTGATGGTACTGGATGGCTGTTTTGAACTGTCCTAGACTGCAATAAGCGTTGCCGAGATTGCAATAACTTTTTCCCTCTCCGGCCTTGTCTCCCAATTCTTTAGCAATTTCTAGATGACGTTGATGGTACTGGATGGCTGTTTTGAACTGTCCTAGACTACAATAAGCGTTGCCGAGATTGCAATAACTTTTTCCCTCTCCGGCCTTGTCTCCCACTTCTTTAGCAATTTCTAGATGACGTTGATGATACTGGATGGCTGTTTTGAACTGTCCTAGACTGCAATAAGCGTTGCCAAGATTGCCATAACTGATTCCCTCTCCGGCCTTGTCTCCCACTTCTTTAGCAATTTCTAGATGACGTTGATGGTACTGGATGGCTGTTTTGAACTGTCCTAGACTGCGATAAGCGTTGCCGAGATTGCCATAACTGATTCCCTCTCCAGCCTTGTCTCCCACTTCTTTAGCAATTTCTAGATGACGCTGATGGTACTGGATGGCTGTTTTGAACTGTCCTAGACTGCGATGACCGTTGCCGAGATTGCCATAACTTCTTCCCTCTCCGGCTTTGTCTTCCACTTCTTTAGCTATTTCTAGATGACGTTGATGGTACTGGATGGCTGTTTGGAACTGTCCTTGACTGTGATAAGCGTTGCCGAGATTGCCATAACTGATTCCCTCTCCGGCCCTGTCTCCCACTACTTTAGCAATTTCTAGATGACGTTGATGGTACTGGATGGCTGTTTTGAACTGTCCTAGACTGCAATAAGCGTTGCCGAGATTGCCATAACTGATTCCCTCTCCGGCCTTGTCTCCCACTTCTTTAGCAATTTCTAGATGACGTTGATGGTACTGGATGGCTGTTTTGAACTGTCCTAGACTGTGATAAGCGTTGCCGAGACTTCCATAAATGATTCCCTCTCCGGCCTTGTCTCCCACTTCTTTAGCAATTTCTAGATGACGCTGATGGTACTGGATGGCTGTTTTGAATTGTCTTAGACCTTGATAAGCGTTGCCAAGATTGCCATAACTTCTTCCCTCTCCGGCTTTGTCTCCCACTTCTTTAGCAATTTCTAGATGATGTTGATGGTACTGGATGGCTATTTTGAACTGACCTCGTTTTTTACACGTTTCTAGTCCTTGATAAGCGTTGCTGAGATTGGTAGAACTGTTTGCTGTGGTTATTAGTTCAGCATTAGTTTTCCTTAGTAATTGAAGCAGACGTTTGTGGTTTTTTTCAATCTTAAAACGTGTCAAGGGTTGATAAATCATGAGCAGATTTTCGAAAATGCAGAGAGTATTAGAAAGAACTTTAAAACTGGGATGATAATTCGAACGTGGGATTCTATTCGAGATTTGATTTTAAGTTATTGTAGAGTTTTAACTAGCTCTGAAGCGCATTTATTGGCATGGCCAGAAATCAAGGACAGCCAGCGGTTCCGACCGTAGGCTCATTTTATGCGAATGTTGAATAGCTGCTAAGGTTGCCTCGATCTAAAAATGGCGGCTAAGAAGACGTGTTCCTTTTACCGCGAATTGAATAATTTGAGCACTGCCGATTTTTTTAATGATCAAAAGAGGCTGAAATCATCAGCCAAGGGACCATATTATGAGGTGGAACGTGTGATTTCAAAGAGAAACCGCAAAGGCAAGGTAAGTTGCTTCGTTTTGTTTGTCCGATCTGATGTACTCAAATGGAGTCAGTCAATAATCAGGCTAAAATATATCTCAATTACGCCTTAGGTTGAATATCTTGTGAAGTGGAAGGGCTACGGCTCCCTCTCCAACACTTGGGAACCAGAAGAAAACCTTAATTCGTTGGCACTGAAGTGAGAACGGTGTTTTGATTAAGATAAGTTCTCTCATTGGGCATTAATATGGAACTTGACAGTAGCATTTCTGAGATTCTACGATTTGATCAAATAATTTAGTCACAAGTTCCGATGTTACAATCTTAAAACCCGTGAAAGCAAATATTTTGAAAATTCTAATTTTTTAAATAAACCGATTGTTGTCTTATTGTCATAGGCAATATTTAGTGATTCAATTTCCCTGTTTGATGGTTAATCTTTGGCATTTTTGTATATAAAATTCAAGTACATTTTTCAACTGTACAGGTATCTATCTCTATCTGACCAAAAATAAATTGTCTTTATTGATTTTTTCCCTTTTTAGAGCATATTTAAACCCAAAGCCTACCCAGGAGTTAATTAGTTCAAGTGTGGATGCCTTGCATGCTGCAATTTTGGAAAACCTTGCCTCAAAGAGTTTATCTCCAACAATCATTCCATTCAGGCATGATGTTTTCCAGTATCTTTTCAGGGGAAAGGGGAAAAAAAGCCAAGACTTTGGAAATGTACTGTTGGAAAAACAGGATTTTTCCAACTGCTCCCTTCCAATTGATTGGGACAGACTTTTAGATAACTTGGGGGATGGAACACTAGTTGAATTTCCTATAAAAGTGCGGCTATTTATGTCAAGAAGCCCTAAAAACCATACTGTGAGCAAGGAAAAAGCAATAATATCATCGCCTAGGTATTTTATTGAAAAACTAAGCATTAATTGTAAGAAAAAGCCATTGCGTGTTTCTGCAAATTAGTTTATTTATAAATGTGTAAATGGTTTTGTGTACAATATCAGTATATATAATTCTGATACAAATCAGTTTTTATACTCTTTCTGTCTCAATATAATTGTAAATACCTGTACCTTAAGAATAAATGACAATGTTTTACTATCATGTCAATCCTACCATTAATAAATCTCTGACCTATATACAAGATATGCTACTACAATTCACAGGTGGCATTATTAATTTTTCTTCTCTCGTAGTCTTTTGCTCTTCCTGTTTTCCCTGAGATCATGTTCCCAATAGGAACTTTTCCTTTTACTGTAGGTTCTCTTTGCACGCTCACTGTCGCGTAGATTCCATTGTCTGGACTCAAGCTTAAGAATGTCAGCAGGAGCATCCCATTTGTTAGATTTTTTGTGAACTATAGCCCTGGCCATATCATTGTTTTTTTCAACTCCTTGCCCTGTAAACAGTTTGATAGTTCTATAGTTTTGCAGAAATATGGGAATGTGGTAGACCATAGCATGCATGTATGGGGTTACATTAGCTCTTTTATAGCCATGCCTTTTTTCTCCTAGTGATGTAAACAGATTCACCCATTCCTTTGCTTTCCAGAAGTAGTCATTTATCATTTCTGTGGAGGGATTCCTGCAGGTTACAGTGCTATATATTTCCCTAAACTTTTCCCATACAGTTTTTACTACTTCAACTGTATCTGGCTGAATAATCCCATTGAGTTTGGTTGGAAGTTCATTAAGCAATTTTTTCTTGTCTGACCCCAAGAGGCTAGTAAAATCGTATTGCCCAGACCCTTTCCCATCAGCATTTGTTTTTTCCCATATGTCAAAGGAGACCCCACATGATCGAATTGCTGCCTGCAAATTTTTTAGGTGTTCATTTTTTTGTTGACATTTCCTCTTGTCCCAGTTTTTGCTTCTGTCCCAGTCTAAGGCATCCCGAACCAAATTTTCTATGAGAACATCTGAAATCCTTAATAGAAGGTGCAGTTCATCCAACACTACATGATCGAGCTCTATATGAAGTAGAGGCTCATGTTCACAGCAATATTTGTCATTTTGTTTCTTTTTCTTTACTAGTTCAAACATCTCTGTAAGAGTTCTCCTTAGATCTGGAGATTGATAATGGTCTAAATTGAAGCTTGTGTCCCACCTCATGTCTTTGTGTATTTTGCACCATACACATGCATAGTGTGAGGTAGCACCCTTCAAACCCATCACAAGTAAAATGAATTTGTAATCGCCCCCTAGGAAAAATTCCAAATTAATTGATTTGCCACCCACTTCTATTTTCTTCTTACTTATAAGAGAATTGATGTCCTTGAAGACATCTTCAAATGACTGCCTTAAGGTATTGTAGTGTTCTTTACCCTTCACAACAGCTATGGTGTGGTTACCTTTTGCTGCCATAACTTCATCATCTGAATGGAGTAGGGCAAAACTCATAAGTATGAAACTAGAATTTCTGGTCATTCTCGCCCCATCCCCTGAAATTTTGATTTGTACATGATCCACATGTGGATGGCTTGCCACATAGTCTTGAACCCTGTCTCTCAGAAGGTCAGTGAATGATGTCTGTGCCCCTTCCGTCTCACCGGGGGTGGAGGTGATATGACAGATGTCATTCAGCTGACTTCTCCTTTGCTTTACAAGGTATGACTTTGGCAAGCCATCAACTACCATTGTAAGCTCATGATAAAAGTTGTCTCCAACACAAAATTTATCTAATAAAAATAGCACCTTTTCTACTTTGGACTTCTCCTCTTCAGACAGTGAGTCAAATGCATTTGAGTTCCCATTGTAATTTGACATCTGGTCTTCAGCCATTACTGTGTGACTGATGCCAGTCTTTTGCTCATTCATAGTCATTGACTCTAGTTCCAGTCCAAATGACTTTGCAAACCACAAAGCAGTTTTGGCTCTACACATAAATTCCTTTAAAGTGCGAGACTTCTTCTTCACCTCTGATATATCTTTCCCCACATAAGTTTTGTCTGAATTTTCAATTTTCTCGAAGTAATGTTGGAGTTCTTCATTCTTTGACTGAAGGTTAGACAAACTTTGTTCCTTCTCTTGAATGGCTAAATACATTTCTGCAAATAGCTGTTTACTCTCTGCTTCAAGATGCTGGTAATTCTGCTTCCACTCCTCCAGTTCATCTCTAATAGCCTCAGTTTCTTCCCTCAAGCAAGTTACTGAAAGTGTTTGTCCTTCAAAAATGTGGAATCTTCTCACTTTTGAGTTAAGTTCCTCTCTCTTGCTACCTCCTTTGGCCTTTGCATATAAATTCTGGACCATTCCAGCAATTTTTGAAAGGGTATTGTTTACTTCTTTTCGTATTTGCTCATCAGCAGTTATGGCAAAGGTATGATGAGGAATACAATACTCAAAAAGGTCAACATAGGTGTATTCCTGGACTGCTGCAGGACTTAGATCACTGCTAGTTGATGCTGACTGATTAGGCTGACTTGCCACAGCAGCTGTCTTTCTAACCTTCTTCTGCAACCCTAGGAATTCATGCCAAGCCTTTATCAATGGATAGGGAATATCCACTGCCACAATGACATTTTTTGTGACTGCCTTTGCAGCATAATTTAAAGAGGGGCTTTCGATGCTCAATTTCCATTTTAAAAAGGATTCCAGTGGAGGTCTGTCAGACATTCTATAATTTTAAATTTTACGTCTACTAATAAACGAATTAGTTCCAAGCCAAATCAATGTTCTGAGACTTAATTTCACACTACAGGAATTGTGCGAAGGCCATAAACAGCAAAAAATTTGCATTTTATCACGTTTCTGGAGCCTTCAGTGGCTCTTAAACAGCGGTAATTGCCTATTAAAGCTTCACAAAATGGCGGTTTGTTGACACCGATTTCGGAGGTTTTCTTGTCATGATTAAGACACATGTTTGCACCGCTTTGCAGCCAAATTTTCTCAGCGAGATGCTCTCATTCGAAACTTGAATTTCCGCATTATTCAGATCTATTTCGCCGAATGTTGGAGAACTTACGAGCTTTCAAATAGCTGTGGAATTGAGGAGCAACCTTCGTAGAGGAAGTTAAGATGTGTGGAGTTGGTTCATGGACACGTACGGCAAACTTGTTGGGAATGAAAGTATGTAATCAATTACCAATTTAAGACCGCTAAGTCGCCACGAAAAGCCCAAAAGATGGTCCACTGCTGCCGAATTTTGGCACGTCGTTACTGCGAGCGACTTTGCGTGAGGTATGTTTAGGGTGTTTTATCATGTTTTAGATGTGTGGAACTTAACTTTTCACATGTACGATTTAATTACAAATGGATTTCTTACTTCTCTCATACAAAGCTTTTATGAAGCTGCCATATTTAAAGTCCACAAATTGCTAGGAGTGCGCATGCTTAGGGGCCATGTTGTCCTCGATTTCTGGCCATGGTTTAGGTTCGGTCGCCATAGTAATGGTCGTCTGAAGACAAAAATGAGGGGTATTCAGCTCAAACTCTGAGAATTAATTACTCTTCTTTTGAGTAAAGTTTTGTGGAATAATCGAAAGAATTCTTTAAGAATATTTTAGCTTCTTTAAACTGCTCAGTGCAGTATAAGAGAACATTGCTTGCATTATGTGTTGAAGAATCTCTCCAGAACGTATTTTTTCCCTTGAAATATTACTCGCATTGCATCTCGTATCACGTTTGAAACATTCGTTAAAGGATACGGCCAATTCCATATACAACCAGTTCCATGCTTCTTTATACCAGCAAAGTTCGACACAAGCTCTCGCTTCTGAAAAGGAGAGAATAATTAGTGGTGCGTGGTAATTCATCACTGTTAAGGTATAAACGTATTCATAAAATGGACTTAATTTCCCATTTCGCTAGGAACAAAAATTGTGATAATGAAGGAATTTTGAACTTGTGGAAGAACTGAAAATGAACAATAAGGGGCTAATGCAAAGCGGTTACCAATTTTAAAAGCTTCACTTGATGATGATAACGATAATTTATTTCAACTTTGTTAGTGACAATACAAACTGGCGTATTTAGTGGATTCCTTAAAAGCTTTCAGGTCGAAGTGATCCAAAGAATAGTACACCGGAATTAAGATATACTTAATAAACAAACAGTACAAAATCAGCACAACAAAGTCTTTCCCTGTTGCTTTTCCTCACCTATGGCTGGAAAGTTATTTTTCATCTCCAGTTCTTCTCCCGTTGTTGGGAGGTTGCTTTCTGCCATAGCTAGAAATAAAATTGAATTGATTGTACTGCGCTACATTGTTAAGAATCAAAAGAGGAGACTCAGATAAAAGTAACCTAAAGAAAACGTTGTATACTTAATCATAGAGGAAGAATGAGAATCTCAAGGTTTCCTCCGCCACGCTATTGTGATTGCGTAACAGCTCCAGTCAAGTTCTGAAGGTTGTGTCATATTTGTTTTTTCAGTTGTTTGTTTGTTTGTTTGTTTGTTTTCGTAGTCTCATCTGATGAAACGTCGTTCAAGGCTGTCCCTTATCAAAATGCGTGAGTTGCAATAAACAACCTAGTTGTACCCGGTAGGCATGGATAAGCATGAATCAAAAATAAAGCAATAAAGACTCTTTCTCTCGTTCCTTCATTTTATCGCGTGTGGGGCTGGGAGAATTCGCAAAACTTACTCGAGACAGAAACACCTTCAAGGGTTTGCGAAACCGTGACGAATTCTGCCAACACCCCTCGAGCCTATTGCGTAAAGAAACACGTTTATCGACCCTGTTCTTCTACAAAGTGCATGTGTAAAATGTCCGTCAACGCTATCGAAAAATTGCTGGACAAAGTATTTTTTTATTAACAGAATATAATTTCTAGTCAATAAACTCCTTCATTAATTTTTTTTGAAGGAACCAGGAAATTTAGAATAACTGGAAGAGCTGGTCCCTCTCCAAATTATGTTGGGGAAGGACCCGATGTTTTCTTTTCGAATTCAAGAAAGGCGCTGAATACGGGGTTATTTTGAGGGACTGAAGAAGATGGCACTGAAAAGTGTCCTATTCATCACAACTTTTGTTATCAAGAAACTTCATCTACAACAAATTGAAAGCCAAGTGCAACACACAGACTCCTGCATAGCTTAATCTTGTAGGCCATCGAGTGAATTCACCGCCAGGCCATATGAGCATTTGGCGGAGGAAGTAGACTGAAAGCGAAATGAAAATGAAAAAATTATTTGTGAACGAATTGCCGATCAAAAAAGAATCTTTTGCAATATTATAGTAAATGGGAAATTTAGGACATTTCCCTGAAGCTGCTGAGGTGGTCTTGGGCTACAGAACAAGCTTCTGCTCCAATATCAGCATTTACTGAACCCACAGTTTTATCTTCCAGCGTACGATGTAAACACGCAAACAATGTGCCATTTAATCTGCCATCGCGCGTAAAGGTATATCTAGTAAAACCTCGCTCTGGCAGGTAACCAGTTAGAAATGAGACTACTAACCACCTGGTAGATACGTAGTTCGAACATTTGAAGACAGAAATTTATTCACCGTCGACGATTGCCGTGTCAAGTTTTGCGAGGAGGTGGATTGATGTTCCAAAGCGTTTAAGAAACCGGAATAATTAATCGTGTCGTTGACGAGGTTTCGTTTTCATAAGTGATCAAGAAATCGTAGTCATCGTTAAAATTTTCACTTTTGTGGACAGGTTTTCTCAATTCCTCTGCTATTTATATGTTAAGGTGGGACCCGTGAGCGAGGAGGAAAGCTGTGCTCTGATCGGCTACCCAAGAGTGCAAAATGTGTTTTCTTTCGATTCCCACTTTGATTCCCCACAAAAGGAAAAAAAGAAATGCTTGTAACCTGTTGAATACCTCGTATAATGTCATAACTAAACAGTATATTTTTGTCCTATGAATGAAAGCTTTTCCAGCATTTTTTGCTAAAACGCAGGTCACAGATTCGTCCTAAATGAAAACAAAACAAAACAAAAACCACAACGAAACTTGCAGATTTATTTGGTAATTCCATGGTGCATGAATGTATTTGTTATCGTGTGATACATCCTTTGGTCCGTTGCTGACGAAGCTTTCGTCTCAGTCCCGGCTTAAAATGTAGTGAGGGAAATTGGCCGATGTACAGCCTTCTTAAGCTCACACTTGTTCAGTAATGCACACACATACATGAGGTATTAGATAACCGCGCGTGGATACGAATTTTACCATCGAGTGTTCATGACATCCTTTTACTCCTTCAAATAGATAATTTAATTCAAGCAGATAAATTCGTATCCATAGGCCGACATGTATCATCCTTTTTATTCAAAGGATCTTGATTGAAAATTTGAATTAAATACAATTTTTTAAGTAGGTGCATCGAATACAGAGATCCGCTACACCGAAACTCAGCTCGCCGGAAAACCAACTCAATTTGGGACATTGTAATACAACAATTTCTCATTACAAGAACTATTTCCTACAAAAAATAATTGAATTCAGCTTCAGGTAAAAAAAAAAACCAATAATGGAAAAAAACAGCCCACATGGAAAGTAAAACTGTCATGTTGGTAAATTCGGTTCTAATGACGACCTTGATACCTTGATATGTGAAGATCTAAATGGTACATTTACAGCGTGCGGTGGAGATGTCACGTTTGGGAAACTGAAAAAATTCTGGTATTTCACCGACAACCATATTACCGTCATTATTTCTATATATCGTGAATGTTATGATATCAAAAGAAGCATAGGGGTTGTGTACTTTTTTTTCAATCTCGAGCTTTGTTTCAAAGTTCGTTTGTTTTCGAGAGATATTTGCTGGTTTTGATATTGACGAGAGCTATAATTATATACATCGCGTGACCTAATCGTTAACTCTCCCCTCTAGCTGCTACATGTTTCACTTCAAAGTAGATACAGAAATTAGGTGTTAGTTCAAAGAGAACGAATTCTACCTGATAAAACTTTGAGTATTCTGATTACTTGTTTGCTGGATAACGTATTGATTTTACAAGGATAAGTTACAAGTTATATCGCCTCTAGGAGTTTAAGGCTCAAGGAAATTGCATCGCGAGCAGACTATTAAACCACGAGTCAAATAAGAGAAACCATTGAAATATATTCACATCTGATAACAATAAACCGGGAAAATTCGACTGAAATTAAATTTGACTGTTGTCAGCTGCAAGGAAAATAAGATTGCAATCTTTTATTATAAATAACATGAGCTCTACAGCTCTAATAAGTTGCAGAATGAAAATTGATTTGTACCTGTTGAACTGTTATCCTCTGAATCCCTCTATTCTCCAAACGATGTCATTTGTTAATTCTACATGCCTGAAAATATCAAGAATAATATTTTGCTTTATACAACACTTTCGATGAAAAAATGATGGTAACATATTCACGAGTTTGAAAGATCTAACCTCATCTAATGCCCAGTTTCGTGATCAAAATTGCTGTTCTTCTTTAAGAAGGTTATTGTGTTTGTTTTGTTTTGTTTTTTTTTTATGATTATTACTTGTTTGCATGCATCTCCATGGCGATTAATGAATTCTGTGATTTAAATTCAGCTCTTTCTCGTTTAGTGTAAAACACTCGCAATCCGCAAAACCCCTTTTCTTCTCAGAGCAGGGCATGTTACACTCTGCCATAACTGAATCGATAAGGATGAATTCACACCGTGAGTTATATTGTACCAATGCAATTTCTCTTCAGGTGATCAACTCGATATATCCCTCGTTCAATATGATACACATTTGTTTTTGGTTATATTTCCCACTGGCGTTACAGTTCTCTCAAACTTTCAATTTCCGCTCTCACCGTGACAACCTCAGAAAGTTTCTAAAAATAATGACGGTAAGCTTTTTTCTTGTAAATAACTCCCGCCAGTTCTGCACTAAATATTTTTGCAGTCAAAAGCGTAGGTGTCCAGTGAAATCACCGGAGGGAGATACAAAGCTAAAGAAATCACATCGATAACATGTATTCTTTATGTATACTTTTTTTTTCCAATTTTCTCGTCTTTCGATTATAATATGCTACATATTTCTACATTAACTTTCCTCACCTCAAGAATACTTGCAATAAATTTAACTCCAATAAAGTTCTTTTGCAAGAAAAATACTTGAATTCTCGTTGTATCTAAAGAAAAGCATATACAAATCGTTTCACGTCTTGGAAATAATTAAAGCGATACCATAAGTACTATTCTTAAAGAAATATCCGAGGAAGATATTCAAATTTGTTAAATCTGAGTACTCCACGCATCTTTGTGTACAGAAACCCTCAGTGTATCCTACAGGAATTTTATGAATATATTAAGTTGGAAGAGAAATCTGAGGCCCTAGCTCTCTGTCTCTTTGAGCTCCAGAATTGTCTGCTGGGTTTGGATGCAGTAAGCGAGGTCATAAATAAATGTATAATAGTTCATACAGACAAGTTACACACATGATACTGGAATCAGAAATGCCGCAGCTTCGTAAATCCCTCATGGGAAGATAAATACGCTACCTCAAGGTCTGGTATGTTTATCTACATGTCAGCATTGATATTTAATCTTTCGTTTAACCTGACCTGACGGATGGGGTTTTTTTTTTTCGGTCGTCGATTAAAAATTATATTTTCCTTTGTCACGAAAGAGCTTAAAATTTCCTTTCTATCTTTATGTATTTTAAAACATAAAACTTTCGACATTCACGATATAAGCCGGATGCAGGATGATCCTTTATGTATCCACTGTATGTCATGGCTCATTGACGAGAAATGTATATCTATGTAGGAGAACTTCAGATCGTGAAATCCGATGGTCTAAGATTTGATCCTGCGTTCGTAACGAGTACACAGGATCGACATATCTTTCATTCTTTTGTCTCATGTTTTTTAAATTATTTCTATTTGTATCTTCAGTCAATACCCGTTTATCTCATTCACTGCACTAGGTCGCTAGTAATTTATTTTGTTCTCACCTGAACTCCTATGAAAATGTGATTTTCCTCACAAGTGTGTAACAAAACGGTGCACTTGGTAACACCAGCAGTATTGAAGAAGCTGAATATGAGCTCATCGAACTCGAAACAGAAAATCGTGAGTCATTGTTTAAGTCGTGATCTATGATTCTATTTTGTAGCTATGCTGTTTCACTATTTAAACGCCAAGTTTGGACAGGGCCTCATATTAAATCTTTTAACTTTTCATTTTCATTAATCCGTATTGTAGCATAATGACATAAACATGCTACTTTTTTATTTATTTTTTTTTAGTTGGTGTGATGGTCGTTAAACCACCGCCTGCTTAGGTTGATCGAAGGGCGCTGAAAGCGCTGGGGAGAATGAGCATAGTTCCTTTGTCTATAAGTCCATATTAGAAACCATGACCAAATTATACGCTTTGCGCTTGCGCCGCGAATCAAAGCGGGAAAAAAAACAAAAACAAAAAAACTCGCTCCTTACAGTACGCACGTGGAACTCGGATGAGTAAGAGATGAGGGTTATTCACTTATTATATAACCAAAACTAACGAGACCTCATGCGTTACTTAGGTGTTTTACACCACAAGAGAAACACACATACCGAAAGCATAGTGAAGGAAATTTTCTTATTAATGATGAGGGCGACTTGTCGACTCGCAAACTTCACAAGTTTTGTAGGAAAAGTTGACCAATAGAGCTGTAATTATGTTAATAACTCAGTTGATAATAATAAATTAACTACAGTGGAAATTCAGT